>NW_017100556.1:416427-445919 GCF_001263275.1 Habropoda laboriosa
AAAAAGAAAATTCATTCTTCCCAAATGAAAAATTTAGTCGAAATCGAAGAAAAATCGAAAAATTTCCTCTAGATCCAAGAAAAATCGAAGAATTAGAAAAAATCTACTTTGGAAATAAAACAATTTCCGTTCTTCCTGCTCGCTTCACGGAAAATTGATCCCCAGTGTTGGGCCAATCGAATTTGGCCAGGGACTTAACCCAAGAGCATCGAGTTTATCCAAACACAAGGCTTATCTTGGGACGGAATTTAGATCGAATAGTTGGTTCCCTTGAGTCAGCAAGTCTCTCTCCTCCCAGGAGAAGACAGTAACCAGCCTTTCTTCAGTCAACAACAAAGATACCATCCGATCAATTTTCCAGCTGTTCGACAGAAGATGAGTGCGGCTCTGTATTCTCTTCAAGATAATATCAACATTTACGAAACACTGGAGAAGTTCTACAGGATCCAGGAAGCACGTGGATACGACAAACTTCCGCTGCATCTTGCACTTCCGAAGCAGATCGGTGTAATGGATCTACGCGAGGGATTCGGCGATCCTGAGGTTGATCTTCGGTGAAAATTAATGGAAGCTTGCGTCGTGTGGAAAATGTTGACACCACGAGATAATGAATTGTATTTTTGAAGATCGTAGCGGGAATGGAATTTTTATGAATAATTTTTCATTAGGTTAGGTCGAGAAGTTCAACTTTCTTTCTTGCGTGACAATATTAAAAATGACAGTGAATAAATATTTTCTCGTTTAAAAGAATCATGCACTGACAAACGCTGAATTCTCCCTGTCCTTCGAAATTTTCTTCCTTCCAACGTCCTCACAATTTTTCATTATTGAAGTCAACCTTCTTCTATGCAAAAATCATGCGGCGAGAACCATAACCTAAAGTGAACATGTCCAGTGAAAATTGAAACACCAAATTTTCTCTACCCTTCAAAATTTTCTTCCTTCCAATCTCCTCATTTTCCAATTTTTCCTTAAGTTCAACCTTCCTTCTCACGTTAAAATGTTGAAAACGACGGTGAACAAAAATTGTCTTCTGTACAAAAATTATACACCGACAACCATAATCTAAAGTGAACATGTCCAGTGAAAAGTGAAACACCAAATTTTCCCTACCCTTCAAAATTTTCTTCCTTCCAATCTCCTCATTTTCCAATTTTTCCTTAAGTTCAACCTTCCTTCTCACGTTAAAATGTTGAAAACGACGGTGAACAAATATTGTCTTCCGTACCAAAAATTATACACCGACAACCATAATCTAAAGTGAACATGTCCAGTGAAAAGTGAAACACCAAATTTTCCCTACCCTTCAAAATTTTCTTCCTCCGAATCTCCTCATTTTCCAATTCTTCATTATCAAGACCGACCTTCTTCCTCACGTTACACCATGAAAACTGACAGCAAACAAAAACTGTCCTCCATAGAAAAATCACGCACCGACGACCATAACCAAGCCAACGAACGTGTCAACTGAAAACCGAACTGCAGAAACTTTCCCCACCGTTCGAAATCTCCCTCCTTCGAGTGTCTCCCCGCAATTTTTCCCGATCGTCGCGCGAGTTATTCTTAGAAAGAAAAGGGCAGAGCGAAAAATGAGAGGGAAAAAAAGTAGGCTCGGTGATCCATCACGGCACTCATCAGCCGCTGTTAACTGATCCACTTCAAAAGGTACACCAATACCGACGCCCGATTGTGCAACTATGTGCGCCGCTGAAGAGAAGCAAACGAGCGGTCATGACAAGATTGATGTGCATTTTCGGTGCACCGACGAATAATTGATTTTCGAGTCGACCAGCGATCTCGATCATCCTGCCAGCCGGGAGATGGACGGGCCTCGCGATCTGCATCGTATATTATCACCGGGGTCAGCGACGGCCTGGCCGCCGAGAGGGGGAGAGGAAAAAACGACTTCATATTTGCGCACTACCGTTTCCTTCCTTTTCAATTTTGGTTCGTTGTTTTTTTTTTCATTTTTCGTTTTTTTTTTTATCTCGTCCAATCTCTATTTTTTCGCGGTGGTTTTTTAGTTCGTGGTAACTCTTTTGTTGGTTTATCAGTGATGTAACGACGAAAATTGTTTTTTCTTTCTTCTTTTGTTGAAGTGTGATGGTTTGATCCGAGTTTAATTGCATCGGTGGCAGAATATTTAGAATTGGAAATGAAGGAAAACCATTGCGGGAAGTATATTATTATTTGTTGGTGATATAGTGACGAAAATTGTCTTTTTTTTCTTTTTTTGAGGTGTGTGATGGTTTGATTCGATTTTAACTGCATCGAGGGTAGAGTACTTAAATTTGGAAACGAAGGAAAACAGTTCTGGAAATTTTCTATGTTATTCCACAATTATTATATTAAATACTAAATACTTTTTTTTTTGTTGAGGTGTGTTGTAGTTTGATTCAATTTTAACTGCACCGAGGGGTAGAATATTTAGAATTAAGATGAGAAAATAATTGTGTAAATTTTCTAAGTTGTGAAGTAGTGTTGATGTATTAATAAAAATTGCTTTTCTTTCTTGTTGAGGTGTACAATAGTCTGAAGTCGATAAATTCCTCCAAGTTCATCTCAAAATGAAATTTCATTTTACTTAACTTGAATTTAACTAAAACCTTCACCGTCAAACCACACCAACGCTATAATTTCCTCTTCAATTTTTATCACCCATACAAACCACAAAACTAACTTACGCTCTTACTTCCTCTAAAAACACCTCAACTCAGACAAACTACCTCAGACGCGAACGACTTAACTCCGTCAAACGACTAACCGAATTCCCAAACGCAACAAGCGCCCAAATTCCGTTAAAAAAATAAAAAAAGCTGCTTTCACAATCGGTCCGGAATTGCGAACTCAAAGGGCATTCGTTGCAGGCGGAACTGAACAAAAGGCGAAAAGGATGATCGTCCGGTAATCCTCACGCTCGTCAAACATTAACAGCCGCAGGAACGGAGAATCGCGCGGAAAACGTGGAGAAATCTCGAATTTGCCGGAAACGTATCCTCGAAACGCAGTTTCATCCCCCCTCTCGCCCCGTGTTCCAACGACAGGATGCCGAGAATACCTGATAAACCGTCCTCGATAACCACGCTGCAACGCTCGCGCGTTACGTGGGATCTCCGCGTGAGCGCGTCCGCATTCATATTTAAATTCAATTTCGTCTAGACGCGCCGGCTCCGGAATAAAGGCCGGCCAAGTGTCGCTGGCCCGGGGAGAGCAACTTTGACGAATGAATAACGCTCCGCGTCGAAGAATTTGCCCTTTATGAATTAGCCAGCTCGATGAGCAGTCGCTGGCTGCTGCCTGCGCGAGAGATCGCCCGCTCCCCCCCGGAATCTTTGAATCGCTGAAAGTGTTGCGCGAGGGATGGAAAAGCGACTTTAGGGAAACGACGACGATGGTTCGCCCTTCGTGCTCTCGCCACGGCCAATTCAATTCTATGGCCGGCGCTATTTCTGGAATTTTAAAAAGCTCTTTGTCGGGGATGCAGAGTGTTGTGTACTCTTTTCGGAAGTCTCTTCGGATTGGGTTGGTGGTGTGGGGCTGATCAGACAGGTGAAGTTGGGTTGATTCTTTTTGGGAAGATTAGGGTTGCTTCGGGTGATTTAGGAGATTCCACGAAAGTGAAGAATTTTTAATTGTCCTGATTTTGTTGTTATATTTTTGTGCGAATCAAGATTTGTGCGTTTTACGTGGTGATAGTTTCTAATTTAATTAATGTTGCAGGAGGATATTCTGGTCCCGGATTAATGATTAGAGAATTGCAGGAAAACGAAATTTATTACATATTAAGAAAAAAAAGGAGAATTCTGCCTTTTTATGAGCTTCTTCATTCTCCTGTTACAATTAAAATTCCGTAATACTGTGATTCAATTACTATCATCAAGACACAATTACACAATATTGTAAATTTGTCCATTTTCACACGAAAAATTTACATTTTATCAAAGTTTCCATTATCAACCCCTATAAAAATGAGAAATGTAAAATACTGCAACCCCAAAAAGTTATTCCACAATTTTGCACACTACTTTTCTACTCTCATCTGAAAAAGCTGCAACTAATCAAAGTTTCCATTATCAACCCCTATACAAAAATGAGAAATGTAAAATACTGCAACCCCAAAAAGTTATTCCACAATTTTGCACACTACTTTTCTACTCCCATCTGAAAAAGCTGCAACTAATCAAAGTTTCCATTATCAAGCCCTATACAAAAATGAGAAATGTAAAATACTGCAACCCCAAAAAGTTATTCCACAATTTTGCACACTATTTTTCTACTCCCATCTGAAAAAGCTGCAACTAATCAAAGTTCCCATTATCACCCCCTACACAAAAATGAAAAATTCAAAATCCTATATCCTCGACTAATTTTTCTTCGAATAAAAATAATCCAACACCAATAAACAAGATGAGTCACACAATATCACACTCAAAAGTGTCGATCTACATGAAAAAAGAAGGAACATCATCGCTGAACTTGGAAAAAAAAACTAAATACGTAGAAAGATAGATGTACTAACGAACAAAAATTAGCAAGAAAATTCTGAAAAATTTCGCGAGCAGAAGATTTTTTGCCAGTTCATATCAGAACTCTTTGCTCCTTGCTCTCTCGCTAATACACTCGGTGATTTGAAACTGCCAGCCAGCAATATATTCCAGACTATAAGAATCCCGTAGCGGCGTAATACCATGAATTATAAAACTTCTATAATTCATAGAGAGAGGGAGGGCAGAGGGAAGGAAAACGCAGCCGTGCCAACTGGATTGGGTCTTATCTCTCGAATGAAAAATGGAACGGGGACAGACGGACCAGGTCCAGGAAATTTCGGCCAAACAAGAATCGAATATATCACTGACGTTTTCCTTCGCGAGCATGGGGGCTCGTTTTACCATGACTTAGCGTTCGATTCGACGGTTTTGTCGTAATTTAACGTCGTAGCAGTCGGCTGAATGGAATGTATGCTTCCAGATACGTCTTCGAAGGGAGTTTATGTCATAATTTCGTAATTGATTACGATTTTATGTTACTCGTGGAAACTCTAATGGGAACCACTTCGTGATAAGATTGTGTTTTGTTCCTTCGTTTTGATTGTGCTGGGTTTCGAGAATCGGAGAATTATTTAGCGTGAATTTATTGTTCGTACGTTTGGAGGTCTTGATGAAAAGTTTTAGAAAAAATATTGAAATTGGACTGTTTTAAAATTGCTCAAACCTTGTCGAACTTCGAGAATCATCTATTAGATTTCTTGTTTCACGTGATTTTCGCAAATTCGAAACATGACTGCACCTCATTTTCAAGGTTTTTACATGGAAACAGTGTTAGTTTTTCATTTCTTCTAAGCTTTAATGACTTATTAGAAGTTTGACTATTTCTCAATTAAACTAATTAAAGAAAAGTAATCAGGAATGATTCGCAATTCCGTCTGCTTTGCTCAATCATAAATTTTTATTAGTATCTAAAAATTTAGTAAGACTTCCTTCTTAATATGTACCTAAAAATTTAATAGAAAATTCGCCTTAATCTCTAAAAATTGAGCGACAAATTTTTCCCAATATCTAAAAACTTAGTAAAATGTTTTTCAATTTTCAAGAAATTAATAAGAAATATTTATCACTGAAAAATTTCTCTTAATATCTAAAAATTTACTAAGATTTTCTTCTCAGTACCTAAAAGTTTGATAAAAATTTTGTCTAAACCTCTAAAAATTTAGTAAAATGTTTCCCGATATCTAAAAATTAAGTAAAATTTAAAAAATTTTAAGAACCTGCTAAGAAATATTTATCACTGGAAAAAATAGAAATTCATCCCAGAATCCACATAATACTCTTCACAGAACGGCACACTACATCCGCAACGGCGGCTCCCAACGTTACACAGGATCACAATAAATTCTGAATCGAAAGAACTCCTTCGAACGCAAGATATTCAATACGTCTTCGACGTGTTAACTTCCGACAGAAGTGCACCGGCGGCTATCGATTCGCGTGTAATAGTCAGCGTAACAGCCGACAATCAGCAGTTTCTTGCGCGGCAATACCGTAGGTTAATGTACCAACGGCAAAGCACGTCGCGAAAGCGACACCAAACGATCCTATTATTTTCCTTTCGACCTGCGAGAAAAGCGAACGGAAATATCGGTGGCATCGAGCAGGATGTCTCGCAGTGTCGGAAACGGAAGATCGTACCGGACAACATCTGTCTCGGACGTTGTTCCTTCTAGCAGCGTCGTATGTTCCACGATAATCGATGCCTTCTATTCTGTCGTCGCGTCGACGGAAAAGTCCGAGCTCCTTTGAGAGGAAAGAAAGACAGCTCCGAGACTTGGTAGCATGACTGAGCCAGCTCACTTGACTCTTTTAATCTGTGCTCCAGCTGATCGAACGTATTGATATCTCGTTTCACGGTCGGGTTGATGTTTTATCAATTTTTTAGAGTTGGAGAGTATTTTTCAGGCTGTGTCAATTTTTAGAATATGGATACCTGTGTACTTTTTAGCTTCGCGTTAATTATTTTTTACTGATATGAGTGTATTTATTTTATCTGTATTTTTTTTTTGTAATTTGTTTTAGTTAAAATTAAATTAGAAAATTCTTCGATGTTCGAAGTTTTGAGAATTACTAATTTATGCTCTCCTTTGAAAATTAATTGTGATTTTTATTTAGAAGGAATGTATTCATTGTTACCTGTGTTTGTTAAGGATACTTAAGTTTAGACCAGGTTTACGATACGGACGCGACTCTGCAACTTTTGAGATTAACGTTTGAATACGCGTTTAATGTTTCGTTCGTTCGTTATTCCTTATTGTCAGGAGGGCTCCAAAGCTCTCAGAAAAGCGGAGAATTTGGAGTTTCTTCGTGCACCTCAATAGCAATTGACGTGAGCTGAGGCACATGCGAGCGAGCAAGCGGTACCGTTACCCTGGGTAAGGGCTCCAAAGCTCTCAGAAAAGCGGAGAATTTGGAGTTTCTTCGTGCATCTCAATAGCAATTGACGTGAGCTGAGGCACATGCGAGCGAGCAAGCGGTACCGTTACCCTGGGTTCTTCCCAAAAGCTCAGGTGACGCGTACCTCACCCAGAACACCCCTTCCCTAGGGGTGAGCGGTTGGCGTCGGGCGTCGACCAAGGCACTAACTTGATTGAGAGTTTTGGCCTCCCACCCAAATCTCACCCCCGTCAAGGGAACCAAATGGACGGACAAAAACCATATAAAAGGACTGGACAGGGATAGAGGGAAAAGACATCGTTGTAAGGACACATTAGTGAAACATAGAATTCTGAACTCTGGTACGAACGATTACACGAATTTTGAACCTCAGGACATTGGACTCGCACACATTCAACATTTAAGAACTCGGTTACATTGCATTACTGTTACATAACGAACTGTGTTGCAAATAAAGAGTTATTTGCTATATAATCAGGCTTCATGAACATTGTGGAAGCCAACAATGTTGAAAATTAAAAATTTCGTAGTTTAATTTCGCATTTTGATTTAGTGGAAAAGGAAAGGTTTTAGAAAATAACAGAGAAACTTGTAGGTGTGTTTTCTTTTACTTATTCACAATTAAGTTAGAAACCCTTCGATGTTAAAAATTTTGAGAATTATTGAGTTATATTCTCTTTTAAAAATTAGTGGTAACTTTTATTAATAAACAATATACAGTGGGTTCCGGTTAATTGGGACCGGACTAATTTGTCCCAAAAAAGCGAATTTCAACAGGCAAAATCTGAACAACGTAAAAAATGAAGCCAAGAAGGATTTATTGAAAAACGTATGTAATATTCGATCTTGAATACAAATGTGTGTTTAAGCATGCGAGCAAAGCTAACAATAAGTAATAAAATAACATTGATAGGTAATGAAAGGTAAGTAAATAAACACGTATTTATATTCCGTTCTTCAGTATCTGTCCGAATAAACGGCGGTCCCAATTAACCGGAATGCACCGTATTCATCATTGCCTATGAAGGGAAATAAAAGGTTTCAACATATAACAATTTCTAAACTAATAAATTAGGTTCTCAATTTTGAGTCGTTGCAGAGAAACTGCTCACTGTTTTAAAAAATGAAAGAGATATTTCTTCAAAATTAAATAAATTATTTTCGAGTCACATTCTAGTTTTCGATTAAAGGATTACTTCAAAAAAAGAAACAACAAAATCTAGCTTTCCAGTTCACGTAACAAAATAAACGACAAAAGGAAGCACAACTGAAGTTGTTTCAAACAGTTGGATTACATTGAAGCTGTTAGTAAAGCGATTAGAAGTTAAAATCCCTTCGATCTGACCTATCAAAAAAATTTAGCGTCTCTTTAATCACTCATTAACGCTGAATTTTTATTTTCTCTCACAGAGAAAAGAATCTCTCTTCCGCTCAGACGAGTGAGGAGCTCGAGAACGATGCGTAGTTCCTTCAAACCCTCGGCCACGTCGATCCCAAGAACCATTAAAGCTAATTTCTGTTTTTCTCTGAGGAAGCTCCCAGTTTTACGACACGTTCGCCAATAAAAACAACAGAAACGAAACGAAAATTCTAAACTCTAAACGGCGAAGCTTAGCCTCTGCCCGTCAGGCTGGCTGCATCTCTGTTGAACATATGCTGATCGTAAAAAAGAAAATCCTTCAAATAAACCGGGCCAACAGAGGAACTCTGATAGTTAATATTGTCATAACTTGGTCCCTTCTCAAGTGTGTTCCTGCGCTTCGAGAAGCACGTTTTTAGTCGGAAGAATCAACGTTTGAGGAATTGTGGAGTTACCGGAATTATTTGGTAATCGATAAAATTGGGGATAATTATTCGAAAATTTATTCTTCACGTAAGTTAACGATTTATGCGTCGTGCAATTTTTCTAGTTCTTGGAATCCTTGATATCACAGAAAATTAATGTGTTGAGATCGATGCTTCACTTCGTAAGAAAAGGGAGGAATTTTCTAAAATTTCGAAGGTTTCAAAAATCGACGATTGTGAAAGTAAAAAGTAAAAAATAAAGAAGGGAGAAAAAATTTTTTCAACGTCAATATCTCAAGATTTTATGCATCGAAGGCGTGAAATTTTTCATATTTGTGAATTACCTAATATCGCAGAAAATTAATTTCTTGGGATTGACATTTTATTCCGTAAAAAAATTCCTCCAGCCTCCAGCATTTCGAAGATTCAAAGAATCGAAAATTTAGGGAACCGAAGGTTTAAGGAACCGAAGATTCAAAGAATCGAAAATTTAAGAAATCGAAGATTCAAAGGATCCAAGATTCAAAGAATCCAAGATTTAAAGGATCGAAGATTTAAGGAACCGAAGGTTTAAAGAATCACAGATTTAAAGGATCGAAGATTTAAGGAACCGAAGGTTTAAGGAACCGAAGATTCAAAGAATCAAAAATTTAAGAAATCGAAGGTTTAAAGAATCGAAAATTCAAAGAAACCAAGATTTAAAGAATCCAAGATTTAAAGGATCGAAGATTTAGAGAATCGAAGATTTAAAGAATCGAAGATTTAAGGAATCGAAGATTTAAGGAACCGAAGATTCAAAGAATCGAAAATTTAAGAAATCGAAGGTTTAAAGAATCGAAAATTCAAAGAATCCAAGATTTAAAGAATCCAAGATTTAAAAGATCGAAGATTTAGAGAATCGAAGATTTAAAGAATCGAAGATTTAAAGAATCGAAGATCTAAAGAATCGAAGATTTAAAGAATCGAAGATTTAAAGGATCGAAGATTACAAAAGTAAAAAATAAAAAATAAAGAAGTGAGAAAAAATATTTCCAACGCCAATGTCTCAAGATTTTATCCACCGAAGACCTGAAATTTTCATAACTTCTGAATTTCTCGATTAATTTCTCAAAATTGACATTTTATTCCCAAAAAAAATTCCTCCAACTTCCATAATCTCCAAGATTGAAGAAACCCACGATTATAAAAACAAAAAAAAAAAAACACTTTCAAAAAAAAAAATTTCAATGCCTACACCTCAAAAATGTCAAACTCGAACGACAAAAATAAAAAAAAATCGTCTTCACCGAGATTGTCGCGAAGCTCCAAGACCAGAAATTCCAAAGGCCGTATTTTAAGCGAACTACATCTTCGTACGTTCGCCTATTCTATCGATCGCGCAATTACACGAAACCATTATGGTATCGTGAATGCGTAACTAGAATCGATTCTAGAAACGAGTGTGGCGCTCGGGACACGCGCCATTTTGACGGGCGCGCTTCCTCCAATGGAATTATACGATTCACTCGCGACGTTCAACCGTACGATTTCTCCGTTGGATTCTGCCCGGTGAAAATTCGAATCTACATGCAACACGGAATTCGTAATCGCCTCTTTCACCCAAGTATATATCAAGTGCCTATCTCGTTAGGTGTCCTCTGAAAACCAATTGGCAAATCTTGTGAATGAGTAGCGGCAGAGGGATTACTCGATTTTACAAATTTCCGTTCGTTTCCCGTTTTCTACGTTTGGAGAATGATTTGAAGTAACTTGGAGAGTTGAAACGGGGTTCCACGATTTTGACGAATCTTGGCTAATTTGCTTGAAATTTCTTCAAATTTTCAGAGAATTCGTCCACTTCAGTATTAGCCCTTTGTAGTATACAAAGCCCAACTCTAGTATACTTTTGCAGTGAAACTTTCGAAAACTCTAGGTTTCATTTTGGAAAAAGAATGTTTATCGTTTACGAATTTATTTATTTCTATTTCACATTTTAATTTCCATTGTTTCAAGAATATAGAAAAACCTGAATTTCACATTTTTAAGTTCTGCAAAGTAACTACGCGTGTCGCCGTAATGGCGCCATTGGAGTGCAAAGGGTTGAACACTGATGAACAATGAATTTTCAATTGTGCTCACAGATTTGACACTTGTCGATTTATGTGACTATCGAATTTTGGAAATGTTCTTTTAAAAAAATCTGAAAAACTGCACGGTGGTTGCAAAATTTTGATTTCTAGCGTATGCACAGGGTGTCTCAATTGTAACGAACTCCTAAATTATTTCTATTGGTATAGAAAATAAGAAAAAGTGACTAAAATGCAAGTTTGAATGCTGATTAATAAAAGTATCCTCAAAGTTACCTAGAATGAAGGTCATTTCAAGCTGACCTATATCTTTTCTCACTGTCTGGGGTCATTTCAAGGTGATAATGTCATAGGTCGTTGAACTCATTATAAAAAACAGACGTTAATATTGAAAAAAATTTCGATAACCTTAGAAAGATCTTCGAGATGACTTTGACCGGTTGCACAACTATGAAACCATGCATAAGCTCTTCTTATAGTCATTTTGTGTTACTTTCGGTAAAAATGGAATGATTTAGATGTTCATTATAAGTGAAACACCCTGTATACCACTGTAAGCTTCAAACACAATTCAATTCTAAATATATCAATAACTGTCAAAGTGATAACAATTCCTAAAATACGAAACCTATTTAAAAAAGATAAAGTTGAGACGAATTCGTCTAAAAATCGAGACAGTTTAACAATATCTCCGTGAATTCCTGCACAAAAGTTCCGACATTCTACGCGAATTGACAACAACAACGAGCACGGAGAGAATCACCGATACGGAACCAGCGACGACGAGCGTCTCCTTAATTGCCGTCGCCGAGCCCGACTGCAATTAGCGATCGAACGCAAGTTCACGGTCGCCGTTCTTCAAAGGAAGAACCGCTATTTTTTCCAAATGAGACGAAAAAACACATACAGAAAAAAGAAGGAAAGCAAAGTAAAGAAGAAAGAAGGACAGCAGGAGAAGGAGGAGGAGGAGGAGGAAGCGGGCACAGAAAGTGGTCGGGAGGCAAGCAAGCACGGAGAAAAAGAGAGAGAGAGAAAGAGAGAGAGAGAGAGAGAAAAAGAAGAAGCAAACTTTCACGAGCTTTTTCTCGTTAGCGTTCGCGTAATTAACGCTTTTTGCAAGAGCACGGACCAATCGGGACCGATGCTCTCCGCCAGCTGTTTGCACGCTTTATTGGATTTCAGAACGCACCGCGCTGGAATGAAAAACCGGCCTGCGGACGGAATTAATCCGGCCAAGCGTTCTCATTGTTCCTTACGGCCGGCGTATCCGCGACGTCCGTTGAGTCCGCCGCGACGAAGGGGGACACAAAGGATCCTCGATTTCGACGCCGTGTGCTTTTCGAAATCAAGAAGTTTTATTTGAAACGAAAAAAAAAGGGGGGGTGAAATTCTGAGAGATATTAGTTTCGTGTGTTTGGAAATTCTGTTTGGGGAGTTTGGAGACTGAGGGAGGAAGGTTCGTTGGGTTATTTTGATATCTTGGTGGAATTTAAGTTTGAAGTGTATGATTAGAGGAATTCAATGTGGTTTGGAATGGAAAATGGAGAGGTTTGAGCTTGGAGACTCTGAAACTCGAGTTCGAAATCTGTAGAGATCAAATTTGAGATCTCCAGTGCTCAAATTTGAGATCTCCAGTGCTCAAAATTGAGATCTCCAGAGCTCAAATTTGGGAACTCTACAGCTCAAATTTGGGATCTCCGAAGCTCAAATTTGGGATCTCCAGAGCTCAAATTTGGGAACTCTACAGCTCAAATTTGGGATCTCTAGAGCTCAAATTTGGGAACTCTACAGCTCAAATTTGGGATCTCCAGAGTTCATATTTGGGACCTCCAGAGCTCAAATACGAATCTTTGAAAGCTCAAATTTGCAATCTCCAGAGTTCACATTTGGGACTTCGAGAGCTCAAAATATGAGATCTCCAGAGCTTAAATTTGAAATGTCCAGAGCTTAAATTTGGAACCTCCAGAGCTCAAAATTTGAGATCTCCAGAGCTTAAATTTGAAATGTCCAGAGCTTAAATTTGGAACCTCCAGAGCTCAAAATTTGAGATCTCCAGAGGTAAAATTTGGGATCTCTAGTGCTGAAATTCAAAATCTCCAGAACTCAACTCGAAAGCACTCCATCTCCACAAAACTCACCTCGAACAAAATCCTCGTCGCGAGACTGAAGACCTCCAGCGCAGAATCCACCGGTAAACCGGACATGTTCGAATCAAGGGATCCGCGTGCGAACTTTGGATCGCACGGTAGGCGCGTTCTCCGCGATTATTGGACTCTAGCTAACGGTCGGACGTGCTCTAGCGAGTAACTGTATCGAAGCGAGGAGGAGAGGCCGCTACGTGCCCGCCAAGAGGTTACGTGCGCTTAGCAAGGAACACGTACGCGTACGTGCGGAACACGCGAGAAGCCCGCAAGACACACGCCGCAGGAATTACGCGTCCGGATGCCACCGTTCTCCAATGCTCCGCGTCTTTTCTCCCTTGCAACCAGCTTAGAAATTACGCCAAATGCTCCAAACGCCACTGTGTTACCGCGTGAATTTTAACCCAACGGAAAAAGGTTCCAGGCTGATTGCAACCTACTTTATCTAACATTCTCTTAGAGAATCTATGTATATATATATAGTGAATTTTCTTTCAGTCATTTTTCTTTTCGAGAGAAAATTCGAGGAGCTCTATAGAGGAGTTCATTTGTCAAGGATTTAGGATGACGTTGATAGAGTGCTTTCTAGCGTTTACAGGAATATTTAACGAATTTTCAGAAAGGATTTTTCAGAAGCAAAGAGGTAGATGATGTAGTTAAGAAAACTGGAAGATGTCGAGTGGATTGTTTATGCATGAGGGTGTTAGGTTAATGTGTCAGAGTCTTCGGCAAACTTTATGCGAGAATTTTGAAATTTATAAGGATCTTAAGGGAAAAATTTGCTTCAAAAATTTGGCTAATAAATTTACAAGAAACACATTGAGTTACATCACTGGTACGATGATTAATCTATCAAAATAAGTATTTACATAAACATCGTTGATCAAATCTAACCGAATTAAAAATTTCCAAATTCCTCCATTATCACCCCATTTCAACCTTACACTTCCACTTCTTAGTGACTCGAACACACACACACAAACGTTCCTAACCAAACCTTGCAAACAACTGCTCCACCAAAAATCCACCAAAACTAACTTAAAAAATTTCCAAAAAATTGCTCCACTTTCATCCCCCTGTTTCCACCTCATAGAGACTCGAACAAACACACGAAAACGTTCATAAGAAAAACACGACCTTTGACACCATAAATCCTTCTTAATCAAATTTTGCAAACTGCTCCACCAACAATCCACCAAAACTAACTTAAAAAATTTCCAAAAAATTGCTCCACTTTCATCCCCCTGTTTCCACCTCGCAGAACCTCGAACAAACAAACACACTCGCAAAAACGTTAAGAAGAAAAAGACTGGACGTTTATCAGAAAATCGTTTTCCAATGGATCGGTCGGCGTCGGGCGGAAAGGTTAAAAATCGCCTGGGCACAAAGCCCTTAAAAAGACGGTCCCGGTCTGGAAAGTAGAAACGCGACAGCGATTTCCGTCGCGCGAGCTTGTTTGGGGAGCGTGTCTGGCTGTCTGCCAGCGGCGGTATCGTGCCTGTTTATTTTAATTTGTGAAGCGAACGCCGTTCTCGTAGCACGTTGCGCCCATGCTGGCTCTCGCAATTGGCTTAAGCGGTTCTTCCGTGGTTCCGCAAAGGAAAACGACCCGGCCAACACGCAGAGAGACGAACGAGTGCAATAGCGGGAAACGGTCGCTGGTTTTCTACACACTTCCAAACTGCTCCCTCTGTGTGCACCCCCAGCTACACCGACTTCAACTGGACAAAATGATTTATTTGTTTGTTTGTTTGTTTTAAGGGCGGGTAGTTTAGCGTGCGGGGCAAGTGTCAAGGGAATGTTTGTTAAGGATTTCACCGGGGGAATTTATGTATCTGAATTGGGACTGTTTCGTCAGGCGGGATTTTTCTCTGCCTTCCAAAACTGATAAATTTGGTTTCCAAAATTGAAGGATAAATTTTTTTTTTAAGGATGGTTGGAAATCAGCTGTTGAGAGGAAAGTGTATGTTGTTCTTCCTAATTTGATGGTTAAGGTGGCATTAATTTACGACTTATAAAATTTTTAAATTGAAATTTAGAAATTTTTAATTTATTATTTATAAAGTGAGACGAGCAAGACATTCTTTATAATCTTTTTTGCACATGAAATGCTTTTGCGTATAAAAATGTTAAAAAATACGCATTAACTTGGAATGGAAAAATACACGTTCCTAATTTTTCTCATCTATCGACATTTTTTAACGGGGCAAGAGATGAGTGTTCTTTGAAAAATTGTATATTTGGTTCCAAGCAATATTTTTCAATTCTAACGTAAATTTGAAGTTCCATAAAGAAAAGGGAATTGTTGGAAACCTTAAAATTGGAGTAAATTATTCTCTTTATTGATATACATACACTACAGCATTGCAAATTACACCAAAATTTCCTGAAAAAAGTCAGCGACTTTGAGAATTTTTTATCGTTCGAATCAATTGATACGAGACAAATTGATAAAAGTAGAACTGAGATAAACTTGAAATCTATTAAAAATTAGCAGCAGATTTAATATTGACGAAAAGTGAGAGGTGATTCTACAATTTTCATAAACGAATCTAACTGATCAAGTTTTAACAAAAATAGAGGAAGATTTCTTTTCTTTTCGAAATTGAAGAAACAATTCATAGGTGTACGAATACTACCTTAAACAAAAAAAAAATAAAAAAAATTGAATTACAGCAAAATTTACACTGACCCTAAAAATTCAGGAAAAACTGTAACTCTACCACTCGTTGGTAACTAAAATTCCGTAAAGATCCATCCAAAGATTAAAACTTCTAACAAAACTTCCCGAAAAAAATCTTCGATAAATCTTCCATCGCGCAGATAGTAATCGAAAAGAAAAAGAAAAACAGTCTCTACGGGTGGAGTAATAAAGATCTCACGGTTGATTCATTATTTTAAGTAGCAATCATCGGAATAGACGACGCGTCAGAATGTTGATTGGCGAAAGGCGCGGCGAAATTTCCTAATTGTACGCCGAGAGTTCCGTGATTGGGGGCTGCTTTCACGAACACGAATGCGCGAATCGAACGTGCCTCGAAACCGGCGCCCGTGCACATTCTCCGCGTAGGCAAACGATGCAACAACCCTAATTACTCGTACCTTTCGCACGCCACGTGTACTGTGACCGCGAATGAATTCGTCAAGAGGGTGAAAGAGCGCGAGAGAGAGAGCGAGAGAGTTTCTTCTACGGACGATTAACAGCCAATTCAAGCACGCCCGTAATTCGACGCTATTCGATTCGAGACTGACAAAAGGCGAAAGCTTCTCCTCCACCTCCGCCCATTTCGCTCGAGTGAAATGTGAGTTTTAGCGACGACTTTCTGAAAGCTTGAAAGTTTCAAGCGAAGCTCGCGAACAAGGAAATTTCTACTCGATGCATTAAGATCTGAGAATTTGAACATTCCTTCTTTCGTTTTCTCGAACGCTCCATTCTCTGGGCCTCTTTGTTATTAACATTCTCGTATCGACGATTATTCTGCTGTTAATGATTAAGTTTGCTCGATCGATTGTTGAGGAGGATTCTTTCTTTTATGTGTAAGCAATTTTAATAACACCGACTTTTGCGAGGACTCGTCGCTGTTTTTAGGATTTCTATTTCAGCTGCTTTACAGAATTGCAATTTCAGTTCGTTAACAATTGGAATTTATTAATTTTTAACCCTTTGCGATCGGTGCCGCCATAGTGGCGGCATTTCAGTTTTGTTCTAGAAATCGGTGTCGCCGCTATGGCGGCATGATCTTTGTTTTGTCAAGTATCGTACTTTGGAAAATTACAAAAATTAAAACGTTTTATTTTTATGCACTATAACTAGTATGTATTAAACGAAATGTATCAGTTTCAAAATATTCTGTTTTTCAATATCCTTATACATAAAAAGAAAAATGTAAATTTGCTCCGACTAGCTGGTAGTCCCATCAGAGAAATGTGCCGATCGCAAAGGGTTAAATTCAGATACTTGAAACATTTTCATTTAGATATCGAAAATGTTTAATTTTAACATTTGAAAATTTTCGAAAAGTTACAACGAAACGATAGAAAGGAGAGAATTTTTAAATAAACAAACGAGCACATTTTCGATCCAATATTCTACGTATAAAAGACGAATTTATATAGAGTGAATGGGAATTCCTCTGATCTTCTGCCGCAGAAGATTTGCATTAGAATAAAAAACGGTGTCGCGAGGAAATTCGTCGAGAGAATAGGATACGTTTTCGGAACAAGCCGAGAGAATTTCACCGTACTACATCGTGCATCGAACAATCTCGAAAATGAAACTTTTATTCGATCAGAATCTGATATTGTAGAAACGAAATCCGCTGTTTACCAAGGAACGTGCAGGTCAGAAAATTGACTTGTAAACTCGACGAAGCAACTTCGTTTCGCTTCGATCAACTTTTAATACGGTATCGACTCGGTACATAAAGAATACACTTTTCATTTACTTGCCAGGCAGAAACGTTTCGAACAATAGAGGAGAAGCCGAGACCGTGGCATCTTGGCTTTTATCCCAAAATGTATCCACAGATCGCGAAGTTTACGAGCTGGAGAGAGGGAGGGAGAGAGAGAGCGGGGTGGACAATTTTTGCTGCACCCTCGTAAAATTTAGCCGAATAATATATGCTCGAACCTGCAATAAAGAGACTGAAAATTGTTTTCTCTAGGCACCGTATGCGAATCCATGGGAACCTTGATATATGCCAAGTGTAGAAACGTCAGACCCGAAAAATGCCACTTAAATCTTTCTCGCGTGCGAGATTTTCCAACGATTTCCTGCGATTTTTGAAACAGACCAATTTTAAGACATGTGCGACACTATTTCGATAAAAAAATGTGAAAATTTTGAAATTAATTATTTTTTATATTTAAAAGCAGTGAATTTTTATGTAAAGAAATTTATAGTGTCACTTTAAATTGATATCACTTTGTCAATTTTCAGTATTTTGCAAAATTCTATTATTAAATAAAACTCTGCTCCAACGATTTCTTTCAATTTTAAAAACAGACCAATTTTAAGACATCTATGACACTATCTCGATAAAAAAATGTGAAAATTTTGAAATTAATTATTTTTTATATTTAAAAGCAGTGAATTTTTATGTAAAGAAATTTATAGTGTCACTTTAAATTGATATCACTTTGTCAATTTTCAGTATTTTGCAAAATTCTATTATTAAATAAAACTCTGCTCCAACGATTTCTTTCAATTTTAAAAACAGACCAATTTTAAGACATCTATGACACTATCTCGATAAAAAAATGTGAAAATTTTGAAATTAATTCTTTTTTATATTTAAAAGCAGTGAATTTTTATGTAAAGAAATTTATAGTGTCACTTTAAATTGATATTACATTGTCAATTTTCAGTATTTTGCAAAATTCTATTATTAAATAAAACTCTGTTTGAATTTTTCACTTGGAACGATTCTATACTTTGAAATTTTGCACCCCTAAAACTGTCCCTACCTTTTTTTCAATAACTGACAAACTTATTAATACTTTGTCACAATTTTTTTCGTGCGCATTCTTCGAAGTGCGAGAAATACATCTACCAAGTTTCAAATCGATAAGTCGACCAGTTACTCCAGAAGAAAATCTCAAAGTTAGCCCTTTTTCGGCGCTCGAAAAAATGAAAAGTTTTCGCGCGCTAAAAGCGGAGCGAAGGCGCGCGCGAGATTTCTAAAAGTGACAAATGGACAGGAGATCATGGCCATGCGTCATCTGGAAAGATGGGAAAATCGATGAACCCGTAGCGGCGCGGCGCGTTCAGATTGCAAAAAGAAATATTCCCGCTTCTTCCTTCCGCCCTTTTTCCGCCGGCTAGATGGCCGCTATATACAGGGTGTCCTTTTCATCGGGGCGACACGCGATGCCAGTTCGCCGAACGTTTCGTGGCTATAAAATTAATCTTGCGTGCAAAACGGAGATGGAACCGAGGAAAAGGAGCAGAAACAGATGGAGAAATGGGGATGGAAAAGAAGAGAGAGAGAGAGAGTGAAACGAGAGGGGTGAACCACGCCTCGAGTCGCTTCGACGATTCTTCTTTGCACACCCTCGTCGTCTCTTTCGACCATCGTTTCTTTTCTGCCTTTCACACACACACACACACACGCACGTACAGACACCCACGTTTCGCTCTTTCCATCCCTTGGACCTCCTTTTTTCGTCGAACCCGCGAATTTGATGCTTGGCGCCTGCTGCCCTCGAGATACCGTAATTTATTGCCGAGAATCGTCTTCCTCCTTTCTCCCTTACCTGGTTCTACGCTGCTACATCTGTTTCGGGGAAGATTGTGGATTTTTAATGGTATTTAAATCGCGTTAACGACAGGGTGCTGGAGATTGATGAGATTTTTAGATATTCTCTGTTGGAGATTAGTTCGAAGGAATTTTATCTGTGCGTAGATTGTTTTAGGTTGATTCAGGGATTCGTGAAGTACGGCAGCTTTTACCTGTTTTACTGTTGCATACTTTCAGATGAAACAATTTATTTGGAATATTTCTGAATATCTGCGAGATCGCTGCTAATGCTAACAGAAGCTTCGTTGATGTTTCTCGTCACCTGCACAGGTGTGTCAGGCTCTCGATTTAACGCTGTAACTACCAAAGCCGTCAAAATGAAACGGAAAAACGAAAAAATAAAAAGCGGAAGTTTCAGATTTCTTACATTAAATTGCAAAAATTATTAAGACGCTTCTGTTCAAGTATATAGTGACTTTTGTTGAAACAAAGAAGTAATTAATGATTCTAATTTCCAAGTTCTTTATGCAGTCTTATCTAAATACACCAGAATTTACCACATTCAACTCCTGTTGTCCTAGCGTCGAACACACCCTCTATTTCTCTATCTCGATAAAATAAAAATGGATTATCTATCCTCAGATTTCGACATCAGATCTGAACTGATCCAGTGTTTACGAAACTTTTTCTTCCGAATAAAATCTCTCCCGAATGTATTAGCCAAGTTTGCCAATTTATTCATGAAACGGTCTGTATAATCCACCAGAATAAGTACGAATACTCACCTAAGAATATATATTCCATAAAACACTAATATCCCGGAGATCCATCATCGATCCACCCAAGACTGGCCACTTTCCAACCGAAAGCTCATCGACCACACCGGGGGCGACCCCCTAACAAATCTTGGCCTCACAGGTCGGAACAAACAGCGGCATCCGGCGAACAAGTATCAATACCCCGAACGTAATCGAGATCCCGAGGCAATGGAGGCCATCGCGGAATTTGAAATGCAAACAATCGTCGGTGATCGCGAGGACGAACAGCTATATATACATATATATATAGAGAGAGAGAATCGACTCGAGCTAGGCCAACAACCACCAATCTCGCCCTCTCTCCTCCATCGGCAAGAGGAAAGAAACTGGAGGAATCGAAGAAACGAAATAACGATCGCCCAAGGAAATCAACGATCGAACGAAACGAGTGGAGAGAAGAGAAGAAAAAAGCAGCAACGACATGCATAGAGGGAGAAAAAGAGGCGAAGGAGCGGTGTCCAGAACGAGTCGCCATTGTGTCTCTAACCTCCGGTAAAATTCGTGACGGTGTAACCAGCACGGCGTGCAGCAACTCGGTAATCGTGACTCGTGACCGTCGTGCACTTTTGCCCCTCTTTCCGGTTCTGAGCCGCGAAACCAGCCAAGAAAATCATCCGTCCAGCGAGAAAGAAGAAGAAGAAGGTGGGCCACGGGGATCGAGGCAGCAGCAACAGCAGCAGCAGCAGCATCGTTTCACTACTCGCCTCGTTCACGACTGGATAACCGGGCGGAAATAAAATACGCTTCAACGAGCCCTCTTTTCTCCTCTATTCCCCTCTCGGTGAAGAGACTCACAGACTCCTCCCGGCCCGGCCTTCGTCGTCCTACGTTGCTTGCACGATGCCTGCCCGGTTTATAGAAAATGAGGGAACGACCTGGTGTGCTGGACGAAACAGCGTTTTTTCCCCCCAGGTCCCCCCTTTTATTGTTTTATGCACCGACAGTAAAACGATGTGGCCGATCTTCCGCGCTGTTAGAGGAACGCCTTCGACCTGTTTCCTCTTCCGCCACCCGCTTGCGGAAGTTCGTTAACACGTTACAAGCAACGAGGAAATTATACGCGTTTCAAGGGAAGTTTGAAGCTGGAGAAAAGTCGCGTTGAACGTTGCCATGGTGTAGTATATGAATTTTTGTTTGTTTGGCGAGGTGGCCTTGATCGGCGAATATATTCGGCTTCTACTATAGCTAGATGGGTTTACAAGGACTAATCAAATATTCACGTCTCTCGTGGTTTTCATCGAGAAATAAGAAATGTCACGAGGGTAGCAGATGAATTTTTGTTAGTTTGAAGAGGTGGCCTTGATTAGCCAATATATTCGGCTCCTACTATAGCTAGATGCATTTATAAAGACTAATCAAAATTGATCTTCACATATCTCGTGATTTTCATCGAGGAATAAGAAACGCGACGATGATAGCAGATGAATTTTTGTTAGTTTCATAGGGTGACCTTGATCGGCAAATATATTCGGCTCCTACTATAGCTCGCTCCCTTACCGAGACACTTCAGCACGTCAGATGGATTTACAAAGAAACGAGTACTACTAAACTGTTATCTTCACATCTCACGACGTTCTTCTGTCCTCCATCCTGATATTCGCGCGACGATCGAAATCAATGGAGAACGAGACGGTGTTCGCGCTCGCGAATACAAGATGCAACGCGGACGAACGAGCCCCGCGCATTGTGTGTCGATCGAGTTTCCTGCTTTTCAAGCGAACCCCGGTTCACCCCTCTCGCGTACCTTTTCCGCTCGTCATAACTGACGCTAATAGTGTCTTCGAGCGGCTCGGCACCGCTACAAATTGGTCTTTCAATTCGACAACGCTCGCCTCCGCCTCTTATTATTTCCCTTTCCTCCAGCAACGTCCTTATCTTTTCACCCAAATTGCTTCGACGTCCGCGAACCTCTTCACGTAGTCGTCGTCGGTCTGTCGATTTTTTGAGTCCAATTAAAGTCGAGCCTGCCTGCCTACCTTGCCCCTCTTTCTCTCGCTCTCCATCTCCTTTCTCGTTTTCTATCGCTGCCTCCGTTGCGCGTCAGCTTTTATTTCCCTGTGACATCCTCGAGGATCGTCGTAGTCGACGACGACGCCGAATGTCTCGACTGATTTTCACCGTGATCGACGCTGTGACTCCCTGTGTATTGCCTAAAGAACCGATGCCGACGAGTAGAACGATACAGTTCGCGAACGTCGTCGGGGAATCGTTCGTTTCAGCTCTTCGATAGGTCTCTATAGAGACGCTCTGTAATTCGAACAGCTCTAAAGGGAATGTTGGTAAATCTGTTTGCTTCTAAGTAGTTAAGAACTGCCGAGAGGTACCAGTATAATAAGAAAAAGGAGGAATTTCTTGGAAGTCACCACTGGTTCTAAGTATTTCACAGAAAAATTTTCAATCTACTCTGGAGTACAAAATTCACTAAACTTCAATTATAATTCAGCACGCTATGTTCAATCAATGAATTAAATTAAACCTTGTAAGAGCGTGATCTTCCCAGAATTAACTTTCTCAAACCAGAAAACACAAAAATCCTGTTTGCTCCCTAAAAAATCGTACAAATTATCCATTCAACGCAAAAACGAAAAGAAAAAATCTTCGATCCCACTCGATCATGTAAATTATCCATTTAAACCAAAAACAAAATTCCAATTTATCGATCCTCAAGAAACATCAAAAATTCAATTCCACTCGATCCCATAAATCGTCGATCGTTCCTCTGAAAAACAAAATCCCAATTTATCTGTTACAAAAAAAAAAAAGGCACGTCGCCTTCAGAATTTTTTCTCGAAGCAGCAGAAACGACACGCACCAAAGGATTGAAATTCACGAGAGATCCGAGGCCCCGGCATAAAGATCCTCGGAATATTTAACGAAAAGGTGGGTAACGTGGCAATATTTATCTTTCTCGCCGGCTCGTTCCCGCGGCCCGCGAATTACCGGCATTTTTCTCGTCCCTCTGTTCCGTCGCTCAGCACCAGATACGATTCATCACCGCGGATGGCCTCCTCCTTCCTCCGTTTCGATCCTCCATACTGCCACGAAGGAGGATGCTGCAGCGGAGCATTAAGGATGCATGTATTCGTTGATCCCCAGCCAAGATACGTAGGCAATACGTCGGTTGCGAGGAGACGAGAAAAATACCCCTTTCTATTCCGGGGCGAACAAGCAACGCGTACCTCCTCTTCTCTCTTTCTTGGTTGGTTGAAGGAGAGAACACAAGCGAGTAAGGCTAGCGAGAAACCAACCAACAAGCACTGTCTTCAGACGTCAACGCGATTTGTATCGCGAGGATATTGCCCGGCTAAAAAATGAAATTTCTCTAGCGACCCACGCGCGTTACTCCTCGTCTATGCTTTCTTTTTCTTTTTATTTTCCTGGTGCTTTTTGATGGGATTTTCTGGGAATACATAGGATTGGGCCTAGGATTCTTCGGGATCTTCTTCTTTTCGAGGTTTCTTTTTTCTTTTTTTTTTTTTTTTTTTTTTTCGGTTTGCAAAGTTTCAATTTCTGTTGTTTCAATGTTTTCAAATTTTCATGTTTCAACACTTTGAAGTTACAAATTTCTTAATTTCACTGTTCCAACGTTTTACAGTTCCAAATTTTTCAATTTCAACGTTTCAACGTTTTAAAATTTCAACGTTTCACCGTTTTTAATTTTCAACGTTTCAAAATTTTTATTCTCGAAGTTTAAAATTTTAGCGTTTCAACGTTGTAAAACTTCGAAGTTCAAAATTTTCCCGTTTCAACGTTTGAGAATTACAAATTTTCCGATTTCAACGTTCTAAAGTTTCAAACTTTTTAATTTCACTGCTTCGACGTTTGAAAATTTTAATGTTTCAACGCTTTCAATTTGCAAAGTTTCAATTTCTGTTGTTTCAATGTTTTCAAATTTTCATGTTTCAACACTTTGAAGTTACAAATTTCTTAATTTCACTGTTCCAACGTTTTACAGTTCCAAATTTTTCAATTTCAACGTTTCAACGTTTTAAAATTTCAACGTTTCACCGTTTTTAATTTTCAACGTTTCAAAATTTTTATTCTCGAAGTTTAAAATTTTAGCGTTTCAACGTTGTAAAACTTCGAAGTTCAAAATTTTCCCGTTTCAACGTTTGAGAATTACAAATTTTCCGATTTCAACGTTCTAAAGTTTCAAACTTTTTAATTTCACTGCTTCGACGTTTGAAAATTTTAATGTTTCAACGCTTTCAATTTGCAAAGTTTCAATTTCTGTTGTTTCAATGTTTTCAAATTTTCATGTTTCAACACTTTGAAGTTACAAATTTCTTAATTTCACTGTTCCAACGTTTTACAGTTCCAAATTTTTCAATTTCAACGTTTCAACGTTTTAAAATTTCAACGTTTCACCGTTTTTAATTTTCAACGTTTCAAAATTTTTATTCTCGAAGTTTAAAATTTTAGCGTTTCAACGTTGTAAAACTTCGAAGTTCAAAATTTTCCCGTTTCAACGTTTGAGAATTACAAATTTTCCGATTTCAACGTTCTAAAGTTTCAAACTTTTTAATTTCACTGCTTCGACGTTTGAAAATTTTAATGTTTCAACGCTTTCAATTTGCAAAGTTTCAATTTCTGTTGTTTCAATGTTTTCAAATTTTCATGTTTCAACACTTTGAAGTTACAAATTTCTTAATTTCACTGTTCCAACGTTTTACAGTTCCAAATTTTTCAATTTCAACGTTTCAACGTTTTAAAATTTCAACGTTTCACCGTTTTTAATTTTCAACGTTTCAAAATTTTTATTCTCGAAGTTTAAAATTTTAGCGTTTCAACGTTGTAAAACTTCGAAGTTCAAAATTTTCCCGTTTCAACGTTTGAGAATTACAAATTTTCCGATTTCAACGTTCTAAAGTTTCAAACTTTTTAATTTCACTGCTTCGACGTTTGAAAATTTTAATGTTTCAACGCTTTCAATTTGCAAAGTTTCAATTTCTGTTGTTTCAATGTTTTCAAATTTTCATGTTTCAACACTTTGAAGTTACAAATTTCTTAATTTCACTGTTCCAACGTTTTACAGTTCCAAATTTTTCAATTTCAACGTTTCAACGTTTTAAAATTTCAACGTTTCACCGTTTTTAATTTTCAACGTTTCAAAATTTTTATTCTCGAAGTTTAAAATTTTAGCGTTTCAACGTTGTAAAACTTCGAAGTTTTAAATTTTCCCGTTTCAACGTTTGAGAATTACAAATTTTCCGATTTCAACGTTCTAAAGTTTCAAACTTTTTAATTTCACTGCTTCGACGTTTGAAAATTTTAATGTTTCAACGCTTTCAATTTGCAAAGTTTCAATTTCTGTTGTTTCAATGTTTTCAAATTTTCATGTTTCAACACTTTGAAGTTACAAATTTCATAATTTCACTGTTCCAACGTTTTACAGTTCCAAATTTTTCAATTTCAATGTTCCAACGTTTTAATTTTCAAATTTTTTTCAATTTCAATGTTTCAACGTATCAAAGCTTCAATTTTCTCAATTTCAACGTTTCACCGTTTCAAAATTTCAACATTTGAACGTTTCGATTGATCAGCAACTTTTTCCTTACGAAACACAGTTTTCCACTTTATCCCGATTATACTGAAATAATACGGTTTTTAGACAGAAAAGTAATGCATTATGCAGATGGTCAGGTTTTCTTGTGAAACCACGATGCACTATGAAGAAGTTCTTACGACGATTCATGTTTTCTCTTTAAAGCAATTTTCTATACTTAGAAATAAACGTAACTGAGACGATAATTGAGGCGGTATTGAGTCAGAAGATTCGACGTACAGGAAATGGAAAAATTGTTGATAATGCCAGAAAAGGAGTAAAGAACGTTTCTTCAAGTGTGGATCTCTAAAATAGGAGCTATTCAAGGTTACCAAACTCCACTCCATCATTCGATACCTCGCGCCCCACTACTTCACTCTTTTCGCTCCGCCTCCTCTACTTTAGTTCAGACTATATACACTTCCGCTCATAAGTACTGGGATACTTACTGAATTTGAAGCAAACCTAAATCAGTTACAAGATTTTTGAGATACTAAAAAATATACTCAGACTAGGATCTACGAATTATTCTGGAATCGAGTAAGCTTTTACTTATTTTATTTTCTTATTCCTCAAAATTTAGTTCTATTTTTCTTACATTTTAGGCTTTTCAAAATCTGTGCTCGATATTCGAATTATTCTGGAATTGTGTAACTTTTTATCTATTTCTTTAGGCTTCTTTCAATGTCGGCTTGATATACGAATTATTCTGGAATTGTACAAATTTTTGAATTCCTCTTTTGTTCCAAAAATTTGCTTTCAATTCTTCCAAGGACTAAAGTGTCTTTTTCATCTATTTTTTCGTACCGTTTCTTTTTATCTTTCTGAATGTTCGAATTGTTGTTGTATAACACTTGTTAACAAGTTAAATAGGAATATATTTTATACCAACAGTAACTATATACAGACGTAAAAGAAATAATGATAATTTGATTGTCCCTCTCTAAATATATCTCGCAATAAATTCTCACGTACTCCCAGATATCAATAACAACGCGCTTCTTATGTTTTTACCCCCCGTTACCATGTATGATCCGCTCGTTCACCAAATCTCCAGACCATACGATATATTCAATTCATTCACGCCATCACTCACATCTTATTATTAAACCAATTCCACACGAATTCCTTCTTCTTAGATTTGGAATTTCTTTAGTGTGAAAAAGATTTTTGTAAAACACTCGAATTTACTTTCTGAAAATCGCAACACTTGCAAAATCCCAAGTTTTCCATGTAATGACCGGGGCTGAATAAAACTACCCCAAACATAATTTCACCGTTCCAAAAACACTTAAACCAGTAATAACACCAATTTTTCACCGAAACATTCATCGTTCAACTTCCTCGATTAAACAGCTGTATCAACTATATAAATTGTACACTTGGAAGTTGCCTTTCGTTATCAAATCTCCGATACTACGTGACGTTCTATCGAAAATCAGAAGAATGGGTCTCGGGCGAGCTTCCTTCTTCCGTTCCTTTCTCAGCAGAGAAAAGTTGGAGGGGTGAGACGCGTGCTCGCTGGCTGTTTAAGCATGCAAATGCCGGGCCAGCCATAAATTGGCCGGGATCCCGGCGCTCTTTGTCCGATTAACAGTCCGGAATCCCGGTTGACAAAAAACACACCAGCTACGCGGCCGTGTCGTCTCTGCCTGCCTGCCTGCCGGCCGTAAAACTCGTGTATCAGCTGATGTACACGACTATTATGCGATCTGGGCCGGCCCTCGCTTTATCCACGGAACCCCGTAAGCCGTGGCAAAACACAACCAGACAACGAGGATGAATTCCCGCGGCTGACTTGTAAAATCCGCCACGGGGGTTCATTCCGTGTCCAACGATTTAAGGCCATTTTCACGAGTGAGCTCGTGACTTCTTTCTCCCCTAGACACGAGGCAGGACATCTTTATTTCGATTAACGACGAGGGGAGGGTTTTCTTTTCTAAAGAGCGAAATTGGTTCGGTGAACGTTTGATGTGGGAATTTTGTGTTTTGAGATTCTTTTTTTTAAGGTAGAAAGTGGGAATCTGGAAAATTTGGGGTTTTAATGGTGGGGGATGTTGGTGCAATTGTGTACATTGGTTTGAGGGCTTTTATTGTTTTTTTCTTTCCTTTGGGATGGTTTCTATGTGAAAAGTGAGAATTTGTAAAATTTGGGGTTTTAATGTTGGGGAGGTCGATGTAATTATGCGTGTGGCTTTGTGAAAGTTTTTTACTTCTTGAATTTTTATGTAGATTATCTTCATTTTCTGTGTGATGATTTTTTAACGTGAAAAGTGGGAATTTCGAAAATTTAGGATTTTGACATTGGTGAAGTTGATTTAGGTAATTATGCATTTAGTTTTGTGAGAGTTTTTATTGTTCTTTATTTTCTCTGTGCTACCTTTTGTAGATTTTCATTGTGGAAAGTGGGAATTTGAAAAATTTCAAGTTAATGTAACTATGTGAGCAGCTTTGTGCGAATTCTTTATTGTCTAATTTTTCGTATAATTCAGTGCTCAGTTGTCATTTATTTTCTCTATAATTCCTCTCATACTTTTCAATTAGGGTAAATAGCAATTTGTAATAACATTCAAGGTAAATATGAATATCCTTTATTTCCCTACGATTTATAATTTTTCTTTCTACTTTTCAGATATAAAACGATAAAAATTGAACTTCGATATTTATTCTACTATTCTCCCAAACGCATAATTTCATTTTAATTTCTCGTTCCTCCAAAAATCGCCTCTAAAGTCAGCCGACACACCTCCGCGCGAAAATCACTGCATTCGAAAAATAAAACATTGCGAACAAACACGTTCCTCTCTCTCTCTCTGCCATTCGTCGGCAGGCAGATTGTGAAAAATTCGGCGTTCCACGGTTCAAGGGACGAATAATAAGCCGGGAGGAAATTCGAGGCACGCGAGGCTCGCATCAGTTAGAGGGTTAAAAACGCCGCAGAGCTAGGGACGCACACGTCCGCGAATTAAGAGGTCCGAGGCCGGTGAAATCCGCTCCGGAGATTTCTGGGTCGCGATTAGGACGCGCGCGGAATATCTCGGCCGGCCGAGAGAGAGGGGGAAACGGTGAAATTTTATCCTGGCCGAGTGATCAGACGAACTTCACGACTTTTGTCTTCGCGGAGAATCGTGGGACTCTCGGCCCCGGTGGTTTGTTCGGCCAACTTCTGCGAACGGATCGTTCCACGGAGCCTGCAGGCTACGGAGAATCGAGGGGGAAGAACAACGATACTCTCCTCGTCGTCTGTCGACGAGATACGCGCTCGTAATCGCCGGCTGGATGAACGCCTTCACCGCGAGACAATGTTGAAATCGCGACGGCTAATGAGCGCCCCGAGTTGTCGCTGTTTAAGCGAACGATTTTTGGTACGTGTTAGGGTGAACAGGGGAAGAACGGAGTTCTTGGTGTTTTTTTTTTTTTTTTATGGGTTTGATAGTGACATTCGGGTGTTCTGAATTTTGGATTGCAAGGGTGAAATATATTTTTGGATTAGTGAAAGTAATGTTTGAGTGATGTGCGAATTTTTTAAGGGAAAATTCCGGTATTGCGAATTTTTTTAAAGGAAAAAATGCAGTATTGCGAATTTTTTTGTAGGAATACTGAAACATGGCGAATTTTGTAAAGGAAAAATGGACTGTTGCAAAGTTTTTAAAGGACAATTGGAATATCGCGAATTTTTCAAAGGAAAATTGCAGTATTGCGAATTTTTCATAGAAAGATTGGAATATTGTGAAGTTTGTAAAGCAAAATTGAAAATTAGAATATCGCGAATTGTTTAAAGAAAAATTGCAGTCTTGCGAATTTTTTGTAGGACAATTGGAATATCGCGAATTTTTTCAAGGAAAATTGCAGTATTGCGAATTTTTCATAGAAAGATTGGAATATTGTGAAGTTTGTAAAGCAAAATTGAAATATTGCGAATTTTTTATAGGAAAATTGGAATATTGGAAAATT
>NW_017100556.1:445971-452119 GCF_001263275.1 Habropoda laboriosa
GAATTTTTTTATAGGAAAATTGGAACACTGCCAATTTTTTGCAGGAAAATTGAAACATTGCGAACTTTTCAAAGAAAAATTGGAATATCGCGAATTTTTTTAAGGAAAATTGCACTATTGCAAATTTTCTATAGGAAGATTGGAATATCGCGAATTGTTTAATGAAAAATTGCAGTATTGCGAATTTTCTACAGGAAGATTGGAATATTGCCAATTTTTTGCAGGAAAATTGAAACATTGCGAACTTTTCAAAGAAAAATTGGAATATCGCGAATTATTTAAAGAAAAATTGCAGTATTGCAAATTTTCTATAGGAAAATTGGAACACTGCCAATTTTTTGCAGGAAAATTGAAACATTGCGAACTTTTCGAAGATAAATTAGAATATCGCGAATTATTTAAAGGAAAATTGAAGTATCGCGAATTCGTCGAAGTAAAATTAGAGTACCACAAATTTCCCAAATCAAAAATTGCGCCTAACTTCCCGCCCCTTTGCGAAAATCTTCAAACGAACCCCGCAAAGAACTTCTCAACCGTCCTAATAAATCCCCAGCGATCCTCACTCGTCACCAAATACCCGTACCGTCCAAACCAACGACAGAATTCTCGATAAAGCGGCGATTTGATCGCGAGCGCAAAACTGCGTCGGTCGAGCGGGTTCAACAAACTTCCAGCTGCATTTCAGCGTGCCATTCACGACGATGACACAAGTGTTTCGAGTCCCCACCACGAACAACGGCCGTCGTTGCGCGAGTGTTGCACTTTCGCGGCTCGTAAATGGGGCACTGTCGCGGCGCGCGTTGAATTAATGCATCGCCGTCCATCTCTCTCTCTCTCTCTCTCTGGATCGTTTGATTCAATTACATCTCGCTCTCATTGTTATTTCCATTTTTCGTTACTCTTCCTTCCTTCTTTTTTCTCTCTACTCTCGTGTTCGTTTCCTTTTCACCCCTTTTTTCCCCACTTTTGTTCGTTTCCATGCTTCTTCCTTTTTAGGCAAACTCGAGAGAGAGAGAGAGAGAGAGAGGTGCGTGGCGCGCATGAGATTTACATAAAACGATCGCACCGCGATGCGATCGACGCACAATAAGCGTCACGCTTGCCGCCACATTGTCCGCGCTCGTTCGCAGAACGAACAGGATGCGCCTGGCACGCTCCACTTGCGCCCACGGCAAAATCTCCGCCGAAATATCGCGTCGACGGACAACTGACCGTGGTTACCAAGAGTTTCAGCGATTTTTTCCGAAATACGGAGCATTCTTGGATGATCTACGTGAAGAATTGCAACGGTGAAATCTTTGGTTTCGTTGATCTTTCGTTCTGTGAAGTGGTCTTCTCGTTTGAGAAGAGCGTACACATGCGCCCATCTAATACAGAGAATTTATGTATTTTTGCATTTCACAGGTAAAGAGTTTGATTTTTAACTCTTTCAACGGGAAAGGTGTGGTCTATGCGTTTTGTAAAGTGGTTACTCGTTTGAGAAGAGCGTACACATACGCCCATCCAATACGGAGCATTTATGAATTCATTTTTTAAAGTATCACTGCTGACTGAAAGTTTCGACTGAACATTTCACTGTCGTGAAACAGTGTATTTTCAAGGATCGGTGTCTTTATCTTCACTGGCGCTGGATAATAACAGTTTCTGCTCCTTTTGTGCCGAAAATTTAACCCTTTCGCCGCGGCTGATTTCAGAAAGCAACGCGAATGTCAAAGGACAGATTTTCAATAGCGACTGCGAAATCTTACGTTTAGAAATTCGATTTATTAAATCATTTCGATGGAAGTGTGCAAAATATGAAATTAAGAATTATCCCTTCGACTACAGACGCTCAGCGATAATCGAACGCTGTATACTATCAACGCTCTTCACATTCCGAAATTTACATTTCTACCTTACTTATTTTACAAATATAAAATACCAACAAGCCTTTGCAAAATACCTTTGCACTCGGAGATCTTTTTGCTATAGGAAAGGTTGCAAATCGGATCTTTGAAATTTTTTCAAACTAACGTATAAACTGTACTATTTTACTTCAATATTCAATGTATTTTCTATTTTACTCTGGTGCAGAAATTTATGGTGGCCCACAGACCTGCTCTCTGTCTTGATTAATTATTTACTTCTCAGTCGCCACTCGATTGCAAAGGGTTAATATGTATCTACTATTACATACTTTACTTTCGAGTTGCCAGCAGAGAACACTAAAACGTGAACCTTAATTAACCTGAAATATTTCTAACAAAATCCCTCGCAATTTCGACAACATTATTCTCGCTGAAAAAGCTAATGCCGCATTCGTCGGCAATATGTACTCCGAGCACAAAAGCGAAGGCAGCGTTGCAATGAACATAAAAAGGACGAGTGATGTAATTTCACGAATTTGATCAAATTCACCGTGCGTTTCCACTCTACTCGCGTGAAAAAAAATTCAATTTCGCCGGGAACAGCGCACGAATAAAGGATCATTTATTTTGCGCGGCAACGGAACAAATAGAGAACTGAGAGAGAGAGAGAGAGAGAGAAAGCAGGGGTGACGCGCGTATTAGATTAATTTTTCACCGATGCAACCGCTAATTGGCCCGGCCACCACGTGCGCGGATTTTCATTTTCGTTATTCCATTAAGGAAATATTCCGGGTAGCGCGATTATCACCAACGTTTCACATCAGGCATGTACAGATGTCTTTCGGGTCAAGTCCGAATTAATTCGCAATTAATGCCCGCCGTCCTTAATCCGCCGCGCTTAAACGCGCGTTACCGACCGGCTGCGTGGAATTTTAACGCGACCCACAATCGCCGTTCCTCGAGATATCCTGGCGAGTGTCGTGGAAATTGGGAAAAATGGATTCCCCCGAGGAATTGGACCTCGTGAAGGACGTGTTCGATTTACGAATTCTACGTTAACGAGGGCCCTTTTTTGCAATAGTTGGGTGAAGTAGATTATGTATTTTAACCCTTCGCGAACTAAGTGGGGTGTGATATACCTCAGGCGGATTTGAATGCTTGTAACTGTTTAGTTATCACCTTGTGTGAACTGACATTCGTTGTCGAACCACGCAGCGAAAAAAGTTTAGCGCTATGTGCGTTACCGCAGCGATTACACGTGCGTGAAGTCCGTTTGGGCATCTCGTGACCCACGTAGTTCGGCACGCAGTAATAAAGGTAATATAGCCTTTTATTGTTTTTCTTGCGTTTTGCTGTATCAAGTCTTATAATCAGGAGTTCTGGCGCAGGTTGATGATTGTTCGTTTCGTGACTAAGTGTCTCGTGTACTCGTCTTACAAAGATTGACGGTTTTCAGGTGTGTAGGTGTATATATATATAGACATTAGGTTGGTTCTGATTGGTGGTTGCCGCGTCGCGATCTTTTGCGATGTTCAACAGGAAGCTCGCGGTCGCGACTGTTACCCGCCAAATTAATCTTGGGTAACTATAGGGTTATCCAAATTAAGTGTCACATCTTCCAACAGCGTTATCGTCACATGATAACCACTTTCTTTAGGGCCAAACTTGTTAAAGTATTCGAAGTGCCCGCGTGTGGAAACCCACCGAGCGTCAACTGTTTTTCCCCGAGAGCACGCGTGCTGGTGCCGTTCCGGTCTCGGCCACTCGTGTACGGGCGTAGCGTTACGCCACGTGTAAAATATATTGTGTTGTGTTTTTATATCTCTCCTTGATTTCTTTCTGTTCCACCACCTCACATAATTAACAAAAATGAACAATATGAACGTGGACGATATCTGATTCCAACAAGACGGTGCCACATGCCACACATCAGAGGAAACAGTTGCTCTGCTGAAGGAAATGTATTGTGTTTTTATATCTCTCCTTGATTTCTTTCTGTTCCACCACCTTACATAATTAACAAAACTGAACAATATGAACGTGGACGATATCTGATTCCAACAAGACGGTACCACATGCCACACATCAGAGGAAACAGTTGCTCTGCTGAAGGAAATGTTTAATGGACGCGTAATTTCACGAGGAGGAGGCATCAAATTGGCCACAAAGATCGTGTGATTTAACACCATTAAACTTTTTTCTATGGGGATTTTTGAAAAGTAAAGTCTACGCTAATGATCCAAAGACTATTGACGAGCTGAAAAACAATATCACAGCCGCCATTAATGAAATTGAATTTCAGTTATGTGAAAATGTAATGGAAAATTTGGTCAAACGTAACGGGCTCATGGAAAAAAACTGAGGAGGACACCTGAATGATATTGTCTTTCATAATTAATGTCATAAAGTAGATTTTGTGTTAAAATAAAGAAACCATACAAATCTCAAATACTTTGCGTTTTATTTCAATTTGAAGATGTGACACTTAATTTGGATAATCCTATAGTTTAACATATCGAAAATATGTCCAAGTTTTAAAGCTTAATTCTCAAAATTAGCAGAGTTATACGCCTTCAAAGGAAGCGGTTTTATATGTATAGATTAAGAATATGTTTGTATTTTGGATAAGTACGTCTGATATCATGTCAGCCATCGGGAAATATATTTTTAAAGGCGCTCTCTTCGGGATGGTCCCTTTCCTAGCCGGAAAGCCAGCCTTGCTTAGACAGTCGAAGAGTAACGGTTTAACCAAGCCAACCCACACCTCACGGATAAAGCTTTTAACGTCAAATACGCGTCTATTCTTTCATTTTCCTTACAGTTTCTTTGGTAACTATTTGACAATTTACTGAATTCGTAATTCGAAAACAGTTTCTTTATTACATTTCTATTACTCGTTATTATTTTTCTTTGTTTTACTGTTAACACGTCGCATACGCCCCACTCTGGTCTTTCCGTTCAGGCCATCTGATATTTCGGCCTTTTCCTTCCGCTGACTTAAACTGTGCAACTACGGCGATAATTTGTTGGAACAAAAATTTCTCCTTTGCTCTATAGCATATCTTAAACGTTACCTTTTCCTCGATAACAATGATTTTTGCAATCTTGTAAATATTGCAAGACATATAGGGGCGAGAAGCAAAACTGTTAGCCTCGACAATGTGGGACGCATACGACCCACGCGGCGTGAACGGAAAGTCACCGAAAATCGGTCCGGCACGGAACGTGTCAACGGAGCTTGCAGGATGAAAGAAAACAAGTCAACACTATCATGTGCCACAAAATTTCACTTTAAAAATATCGTCAAATTCGGTAAGAGTGTATCGACGAATTTTTCAAAAATTGGAAATAAACAATTTGAAATATTGCACGAGGTGAAGTGTGCTGCGTGCTAAAACGAACGTCCCAAAAAGTGAATATCAGTATTCCCGAATCAAGAAGCGGTCCGACAAAAGAAAGAAAGGCAAAAATCGTTCAAATTCTAGGCGGAATACCTTTAAAAGATTGCCGAACGATCAAAGGCAATTTACGAAGCGCTGCCTCGAGTCCACTCGATCCACCGAATCATTCGTATACACTCTCTCGCGATCGCATATTCGAAACGAACTCACCGTGTATCGAGAGACTCCGTAGTCTCCTTCTACTCCCTTGCACAGAGAGGAGGGTTTACATTGTAGCTCCATTTCAATGCAGTGTTTTAGACAGAGCGAGCGCGGTATTCGTGAATAAAAGTGTGTCCTTTGAGGAGTGGATATTGGAGCAAGGTTTAGTGAAGCCCGCGTAACAATATTTTGTCTTGGCGCAGCGTCCTCAAAGGAAGTGAGTTCCATTGAAAATCAAAGAGCCTTTAAGCTCGTCGGCCGCCACGGGATCCGAGGGAAGAGAGAGACCAAGGGAAACACGCACGTCTGCCACGCGTTTATTCCTTCCGTTTTCTTTTTTTTTTTTTTTCGTTTCTGGTTTACCCGGGGATCCTCTCCTTCGTTTCGAGCTTGTTTTCCAAATTTCTTCCCTTTCTTTCTTCTTTAAATTAAGAGGCTGGGGTAAAGTGGGATTGTCAAAATTTATTTTGGAAGTTTCTTTTCTTCAGTTTTTTTGTAACACTGATATTTTCATTCTCTGTGCAGTATTTAGTACACGATGCCATAAAGAAGTGATTTTTCCCTTGATAGTAATGCTAAGTCAAAAATCTAAAGAAAATTGGATTTGTTATTTATTAAGTATTTGGATATCTGCACCAACCTAACCAAGAAGAAAATTGTTTAAAATCCTTTATTTTTCGGTCTGTAAAACTGGATTCC
>NW_017100556.1:452270-456179 GCF_001263275.1 Habropoda laboriosa
CTAAAAAAAAAAATGGAATTTATCACTTATCAAGTATTACATATTTGCTAACCTAATTAAAAAAAAGAGAATATTAAAAATTCCTCGTTTTCTGACTGTCAAATTGTGCTCCTGAAAATCTTCAAAATCTCCAAAAGATCTTTCCCTTAAAATAATAACGCCAAACCACGTGGCTTAACTGAAAAATCTAAAAAAATTGTAATTATCACTTATCAATAATTACAATATCATTACTAACTTCACCAAGAACGAAAAAGTTATTAAAGATCCCTCATTTTTTGGACTATCAAATTTTCCTCCCGAAAATCTTCAAAATCCTCAATTACCCCGAAAAAATCCAAGAATTTCACAGCAAAAGTATCTCGTCCAGCCGAGCCAATTGCGCCAAAAGTATATAAACGGTTTCCAGATTCCACGCAGGCGACGGCGGGATCGTTTCCGGGGCGCGAAACAATAATTTGCATCTTTGTTTCAGCGCAGACGGCTCAGTGAGCGATGCGCCAATTCTTCCCTCTCACTCTCTCGTTCCTCCCTCGTGTTCCCAGCAATATGTAAAATTCACAAACGCCGCCTCTCGCCGGAATCCCGGCTATATTTCTTCCGCATATTTTCGATTCGCCCGGCTGCGGTTCGCGCGGCAATCTGCCCGCCTCCTCTCCCCCGCCACCACGCGTCATCGTGAATTTCATTATGTATATTCCGTACATCGAGCCTCCCTCCACCTTCAATTCCACCTCCTTCGTCTTGTTCGAGAAATCGAAAACAGGATGGAATATTACCAGAGCGAGAGAGAGAGAGAGGGTGTAAGCCAGAGAAATTACCGGGGAAAATCTTTGGTTTCTTCGAGGAAGACTTTCCTGAATAAAGGATTCACAGGCTTTCTTCCCGGGCGGAACGAACGCGCGAAACTCTTTGACGAAGGATTTTCGAATGCATTTGCTGGTTCGGAATATTTCGCCGCGGAGGATTTTCTCGGGGATGTTCGATCGTTCTTCGGGGGAAGTTTGGTTTTTCGAGGGTTTTGGTGAGCTGCGGTTGACTGAAGATTAACCCTTTCGCAGTGGAGCACTTGTAAATGGAAAGATATTAGCTTCCAGACACTACAGTTCGATTCAAAATTCCTTAAAATGAGGAAAGCGCAGCACATTTAAACTTTTCCTCTCGAAACATAGTCCCGATAATACTCTGCCGCTGATCAAAATCGTTCTTCGAGGAAAGTTGACTTTTTTGGATTATGGTGAGTTGTGATTGACTGAAGATTAACCCTTTCGCAGCGAAGCACTTGTAAATGGAAAGGTATTAGCTTCCAGGCACTGTAATTCGATTAAAAAATCCTCAAAAAGAGAAAAAGTTGTGAAATTAATTGGAAAATTCTCGAAACGAGAAAAACGCAGGAAATTTTAACTTTTCCCTCTGAAAACATTTTTCCAATTACACTGTGCCGGTGTAAAAATTTCCCAAACAGGGAAACACGTAGAGATGAAATTCACCGAAGATTGTTAATACAGAAAACAGACAATAGGGGGAGTTCCCCTAGCACCGGACGCTTAAGGTTTTTCTTAAATAAATCTCTCTACCTGTGCACACGCGACTGAAACGCTTTTGTCTCCTCCAGGAGATACGCAGAATAACGGCTCGGTAGCGTTTCAATTATTGCAGATATAACTAATGTCCGACATTAGGTGCCGCCCGGCGTTAAGGGAACCTACTTAATCCTTTCACAATGTAACACCAGCATCTACATGACACAAAAATATCATCAACTTCCAAACCCTGCAATACTCTCCAAAAATCCCCAAAAGAAAAAAACTCCTTCGCGCTAATTTAAATTTGTTCCTCTAAAAACATAATTCCCCTAATACTCCACAGCTGATCGAAGAGTTTCCAAACAATACTCTCATCTCTGGAAAGCAACAGATTCGATCCCCAAACAAAACCAAAAAAAAAAAAGAAGAAGCAAATTCGAACAAATCGCTCCTTTTTCACATTGGCAAAGTTTGAAAAAAAAAAAAAAAAAGAAAAAACGGATTGTTGCGTGGGAAAAAAAACAGAGGTTTTAAACACAGAGACGCGGTGGTTTCGGTTAGTCGAGTCTCTGTTGAAAGTGGCCACACGTCGAACATTTTGCGTCTACTCCGCGCGTCCGTGCGCGTTCTCGTACACGCACGAGCATCGAACGACCGGACCTTTCAATTATTCATGAAACGCCACTCCGCTTTAATTTACGCCCTCGTACGTACTTGGTGGTCCTTGTACGTACGATATCGCTCGAGAGAGCTCGGGATCGCCTATCTTTCTGATATTTACCTTCGTTTTGCTCCTCTCGTTTCACCCAGCGAACGAACCATCGTCACAACAGATCAGGCTCGATACCGTTTGCCGTCGTTCGGTTCTTCTTTCGAACGATCCTTGCCAATTGATTCGATTAACGCGGAAATTTAATCGGTTATCGCTCGGTTCGTGATTATTCGCGACACCTCCGTTCGACGGTTTATCGATGGAACATCCTCTCTTCGGAGCTTTTCGTATCCTTCGATGTGGCAGAATTTTCATGGGATTGCTACTCGTAGGGGAAAAAGGATAATTGTTTTCTAATCGGTGTGTTGGAAGTTGGGAGATCTATAGGATACTTGTGTGGAAGTAACTTTGTTAGAGAAAGGTAAGGGGATTGTTGAATTATTCGGATAAGTTCGAATAAGAATTCTTTATTGGGATAATTCGAGTCGTTTGGGTAATTCAGATAATCCCGGCGATTGGGACAGTTAGAGTAATTCGGAAAATTCGAATATTCCAAGTGTTTGAATTTCGGAACGCGCCGAGTACTTTGTACATTTCGAATACTCGAATGCATAATTTAGGGAAGGCAGACCACGTTCAGTGATATGGGTTTGTGCGAAAATATTCGCCAGAATCTGAAACCTGTGTATTCCATTTGGTGTATACGAATTATCCGAAGAGCTCAACTATCCGAAGCTGAAATCCGAATTCTAACGAAATTCGAATTATCCGAATTATTGAAAAAGTCCAACTATTCGAAGTTGAACTCCGAATTCTACCGATATTCGAATTATCCGAATTACTCGAATATTAGAATTATCCGAGTTATTCGAAGAGCTCAACTATCCGAAGCTGAAATCCGAATTCTAACGAAATTCGAATTATCCGAATTATTAAAAATGTCTAACTATTCGAAGTTGAACTCCGAATTCTACCGATATTCGAATTATCCGAATTAATCGAATATTAGAATTATTCGAAGAGCTCAACTATCCGAAGCTGAAATCCGATTTCTAACGATATTCGAATATTCGAATTATCCGAATTACTCGAATAGCTCAACTATTCGAAGCTGAAATCTGAATTCTACCGATCTTCCTACATTTTCAAATTATTCGACTAGCTGAACTATTCCAAGTTTAAATCCAAATTCCACTGATATTCCAACATTCAAATTATCCGAATTATTGGAACAGTTCAGCTATTCTACTGGCATTCAAATATTCGAATACACCGACAGCAACATCAGTATCCCAATACTTAACAAACCAAAACATACCTCTCACAAAATAACCACCCAAAAAAGACACACCATCCCCGCCCCTCCCACCCCCCGACCACGATTCCCCGGAAGCGTTTGTTGGCGCCTAAAACGTCTTCGATGTAGCGACAAATTAAACATGCGCCAGGAGGGGACAGAAAGAAAACAGCGAATGCACATCCGTTCGAAGGGACCAACCGTGTGCAAGAACCGCCGCCGCGTCGCGGTGGAAACCGAGAAACACGCCTCTAGCCCATCCGAGAAACGCTGCGCTCGCGAGCGTTTCGCGTGGCTCTGACGCAAGGAGAGAAGCAAACACGAGCGAAAGAGCTTGTTTCTCTTCGTGTCTCTCGTGCATTCGTGTGCACGTG
>NW_017100556.1:456338-472988 GCF_001263275.1 Habropoda laboriosa
GCTTTTTCTACACTTACTACCACGGGGATCATGCCTAACTCCCGGACGTTAGACAAGGAGGCTTGGTAGGCGAAGCGAAGTGGGCTCCCGTGTATCGTCGCAAGTTCGATCGCGGTTCGAGATTAAACGCGGTACAGTTATATGTTAATACGGTGACCGACAGGATGAGCGTTTTCAACGGGGCTGCTGAGCAAGTTGTACTTGTTAGCAAAGGTGCGTCTTTTTTTTTCACTTGAGTGACAGTGGAGAGAGTTGGAGACAATTTTTGTAGGTATCTCCAGGAGTTCGTTGGAAGCGATGAGATCTGGTTAGGTGTCGAGTGATCAAAGGATGACTTTGGTTGGAATTTATTCGGAATTTAGAATTTTTAGGGGGTCGAGGGATAAGTAGGTTTAGAATTTTTTAAGAGAGTCACCGGTTGGGTTGATCGTTTCATTAGGACCCTGGGGAGATTGCTCCCGTGAAATTTGATAGTGGCGTAAATGATGAGTTTTATTTAGATATTATTCGCACTTTACAAGTCGCGAATTCGGAATTTTTGGGAGGGTCAAGGTATGGTTAATACTTCTGTTAGTATTCTGACAAGACTGCTCCAGCAAATTATGCACCATGTACTGCGGGTATTACATTTTGTTAGTGGGCAAACAGTTTGACAATACTGGATCTACGAGAAACAACGTTGAAAAGTGTTTTAAAAATATTTTTTCAATATTTCAATGAAAAACCAGAGAAATTTTATTGTGATGACATAATACCGTTTTAAAAAAGACTACATTTTCTCGTAGAATTTGAAGGTACGTTTAAAATGCCGATGTAAATGGACGACCTAATACAAGCAACTGCAAAGAAGAAGAAAGCATAATTTGCCTTCAAAATACACTCATTCCTTGGTCTCCATGCATTTAAAAAAAAGGTGTAATAGTAATGAAGTAAAATCTTATAAAAAAAAAACAATAAAAATTATAGAATGAAAGGCTGACTGCACTTTTTCGCAGAATTTAAATATATCACAGCCAGAAAGAAGAAAAAGCCATAATTTGCCTTCAAAATACACTCAGTCCTCGGTCTCCATGCATTTAAAAAAAAAGTAATATAGTAATGAAGTAAAATCTTATAAAAAAAACAATAAAAGTTATAGAATGAAAGGGTGACTGCATTTTTTCGCAGAATTTAAAGGTATCACAGCAAAGAAGAAGAAGAAAGCATAATTTGCCTTCAAAATACACTCAGTCCTCGGTCTCCATGCATTTAAAAAAAAAGTAATATAGTAATGAAGTAAAATCTTATAAAAAAAACAATAAAAGTTATAGAATGAAAGGGTGACTGCATTTTTTCGCAGAATTTAAAGGTATCACAGCAAAGAAGAAGAAGAAAGCATAATTTGCCTTCAAAATACACTCAGTCCTCGGTCTCCATGCATTTAAAAAAAAAGTAATATAGTAATGAAGTAAAATCTTATAAAAAAAACAATAAAAGTTATAGAATGAAAGGGTGACTGCATTTTTTCGCAGAATTTAAAGGTATCACAGCAAAGAAGAAGAAGAAAGCATAATTTGCCTTCAAAATACACTCAGTCCTCGGTCTCCATGCATTTAAAAAAAAAGTAATATAGTAATGAAGTAAAATCTTATAAAAAAAACAATAAAAGTTATAGAATGAAAGGGTGACTGCATTTTTTCGCAGAATTTAAAGGTATCACAGCAAAGAAGAAGAAGAAAGCATAATTTGCCTTCAAAATACACTCAGTCCTCGGTCTCCATGCATTTAAAAAAAAAGTAATATAGTAATGAAGTAAAATCTTATAAAAAAAAACAATAAAAATTATAGAATGAAAGGATGACCACACTTTTTCGCAGAATTTAAATATATCACAGCCAGAAAGAAGAAAAAGCCATTATTTGCCTTTAAAACACACTCATTTTACCAGTCTCCATTGCATTTCAAAAAAGGTATGATAGTAATGAAGTAAAATCTTATTAAAAAAACAATAAAAATTATAGAATGAAAGGCTGACTGCACTTTTTCGCAGAATTTAAATATATCACAGCCAGAAAGAAGAAAAAGCCATTATTTGCCTTCAAAACACACTCATTTTACCAGTCTCCATTGCATTTCAAAAAAAGTATTATAGTAATGAAGTAAAATCTTATAAAAAAAACAATAAAAGTTATAGAATGAAAGGGTGACTGCACTTTTTCGCAGAATTTAAAGGTATCACAGCAAAGAAGAAGAAGAAAGCATAATTTGCCTTCAAAATACACTCAGTCCTCGGTCTCCATGCATTTAAAAAAAAAGTATTATAGTAATGAAGTAAAATCTTATAAAAAAAACAATAAAAATTATAGAATGAAAGGCTGACTGCACTTTTTCGCAGAATTTAAAGGTATCACAGCAAAGAAGAAGAAGAAAGCATAATTTGCCTTCAAAATACACTCAGTCCTCGGTCTCCATGCATTTAAAAAAAAAGTATTATAGTAATGAAGTAAAATCTTATAAAAAAAACAATAAAAATTATAGAATGAAAGGCTGACTGCACTTTTTCGCAGAATTTAAAGGTATCACAGCAAAGAAGAAGAAGAAAGCATAATTTGCCTTCAAAATACACTCAGTCCTCGGTCTCCATGCATTTAAAAAAAAAGTATTATAGTAATGAAGTAAAATCTTATAAAAAAAAAACAATAAAAATTATAGAATGAAAGGGTGACTGCACTTTTTCGCAGAATTTAAATATATCACAGCCAGAAAGAAGAAAAAGCCATTATTTGCCTTTAAAACACACTCATTTTACCAGTCTCCATTGCATTTCAAAAAAGGTATGATAGTAATGAAGTAAAATCTTATTAAAAAAACAATAAAAATTATAGAATGAAAGGCTGACTGCACTTTTTCGCAGAATTTAAATATATCACAGCCAGAAAGAAGAAAAAGCTCGGTCTCCATGCATTTAAAAAGGAAGTTTCATAAGGACGGCATAATAATTGAGAAAGAAAAAATAGAAGCTGTAGAATGAAAGAATACGACTGCATTTGTTCGCAGCATTCAAAGTTACCTTTAAAATACCAATCCAAACGATCCACCTAATACAAGCCACAGAGAGAGAAGAAGAAAAAGGACGACAATTTGCCTGGAGAACACACTCGTTCTCCAGTCTCCGTGTCATCGGTGAAAAAAGTAGCTCCGAAGTCGGTAAACATTCCTAAATTTCACGATCACGTAGCCAGCCAAGAGAGACGCTATAAAGCAACGTCGAAGCGTGCTTTTCTCTCCCGGCTCGACGAAAGAAGAAGAATAACTTGGTCAACCGGTTATTTCTCCCGGTTCCTGGCGGCGGACGCGCGTTTTCCACGTCACGTTCCGTCGATCTGCCGATCGATTCGAACGACAACCGACCGAAATTACCAAACCGCCGTATTTTCGCTCGCAGGAGAACCGCGTACCGGCCCGCCCGCTGCTTATACAGTAGCCAAAGTGAGTGAGTGAGAGAGAGATCGAGGTTCGAGGAAGAATCGAAGAAGAAACGAAGAGTTACGCGTTCGCGTAATCGTAAAAGTAAACCCGACGGGTTCGCATGAATTCGTGAATCGCGCTGTTTGTCTCGGACGAGATTCTCTCTTCCGCGAAAGATGCTTTTGGATGGCTACCAGATTACGCTCCGTGGAAAGTTTAAGCGTTTTCCGTGAGGTGAATTGATTTGCTTGTTCAAATAAAAACATTTCGCCGGTGGTAGAGAAGAGATGCGCAAGCGCTCTATTTTCACTATCTCTCCTTTTTTTCCTTCCTTGGGAAATAATTTCAAGGAGTTTCGAAGTCGTCGTAGTTTCGGCAAATTTAGTTTCCTTTCGTCTAGCTTCAATTATTTTACAAAAATTTTGCGTGGACTGATATTATATCTGATATGGAATATTTCGTTTCTTCTTTCTTTGTGTCGAAGTGGGTATCTTTACGGGGATTGAAATTTGCATTTATTTGGGATTGTTTGTGAATTTGAAAGATAGTTCGGAGAAATTCGGATGGCTCCGTAAACGATTAAAAAATGCAAAGTAGTAAATTTCAACGGGAAGAAATTTACTCGGGATTAGAATTAACGTACTTAAAATTCTGTGCCAAAAAATGTATATATATAAATTCGTCTCCACTTTTTAATTTTGCACTGTGCCAAAATTCGCTGCCCTCTTTCTTTTGCACTTCGCCCAGCAAAGAAACCTGAAACGGAAAAATGGTACGGGAAATAAATTGCACGATTCGCCACGCAAAACTGTACGACTGATAAGGCGAACTCCGTTGAAACAGCTCCGCGGATACATGAACCGAAGAGAGTTCATAAAAATCAGACATATCGTTCTCCCGCCAGAAATAAAAGAAATTCCAAGCCGGGGATAATCAGTTGGTTGCTGCTCTCGACAAAGGAGGCGCATAATTGAACTGGAGCATGATCTCCGTGGATAAACAGAATTTATCACGTTACACCACGAGAATGTCGATTTATCAACGTTTTATCCGGCGGGAAGCAATCGACTTCGACGAATGTTTGCGGATAACGCGGAAATATTTGTCGAATTAAGTCGGGAACGTCGGCACGCCGCTTTCGCGAGAACCGCGATCGTTCCGTTTAATTGAACGCAAACCGGGATATACCGTGCAAATAACGCGGCTCGCAACATTTGCCTTCGTTACGCGGAGAATTAACGAGCCGCTGCTGATAGGAAATGATGATCATTCGCCAGATTCAATCGAGAATCGGCGCGGGCATTAGCATCGAAGTACGTTAATATCCATCGTTGAACGTTGCTTCAAAAGAAAGGAACTGCGTATCGGGTTATAAAAGTGTCGTTTAAATTTAAATAAGCGAGCGTAACGAGGTGTTTCTACCGAGAGAAATTGATATGTAAACGTTGCTTTGGTAATTTTACTGAAAATTGAACGACGAAAGATCAGTTTGTGAGAGAAAAATAGGAATTAATAAATACAGGTTCAAAGTAATTCCAATCAGACATTCTTTTGCAACTACAAAAATATATTCCAATTCGTTCGCACTTTGAACACGTTAAGCGCCGTGTCAGTCACCGGTGACTGACAGTATACTTTTCGTTCGGGCCGCGTCAGTCACTGTTGACTGACGATATACAATTTAAAAAATTACATTCTTCTATTGATAAATTTTAAATAATTTGAAGATCATAAAAGAATATACCTAAATATTGTTACCAAGAAAAAATTTTAACGAGTGTTATTAAAACACATGCTGTCTTATCGCAATCTTACACAGATTTCCGGCGGCCAGCATATCGATGAAATCGGATATCGCGGGCTAAACGGAAAGGAAGACAAAACAGGCTTGGCGCTTAACGTGTTGAAGCACAAAATTTATCTTTTTTTACTAAAAACTGAATAACAAACAAGTTTGTGAGGGAAAAAATAATTAATAAACACAGCTTGCGAAGTTTTTCAACTGCAGAAATATAGTCCGTTCGTTCGAACTTTTAAATTTACGGTTCGAAATCTCCGCGAGATCGACGAGTCAGACACGTGGGATTTAGTGTTCTTTTTTTCTCCGAGATCACGTTCGACTAGCAGATCCGATCGGGATCGTAATAATTTCGCTGTCGGAGGAGCGATAAAGTGTTGCGCATGCAAATAAGGGCGAAGATGAAACGTAAGCGGCCACGCGGGTTACGCGGCGATAACGAACGGGAACGCTCGCGTGCTCAGCAAATCTGAATTAAGTAAACATAATTCGCCGAAACCGTATAGAGTCGGCCGATGCGTGATAGAAGCCTTACGTGGCAGGCATTAACATGCTTCGCTCCTGCGAAGTGACACCTTTAAAACGTTAGTGGAAAGCTCGACTAGCGCGATCCCCCTCGTCGCGCATCGTAGTTCGAAGAACAGCGTTGCCCAAAGAACAGATGAAACGGGAGAGAAAATAGAAGTGCGGAGCACGAAAAAGACGATAATTCGGGGGCAAAATTCAAATACCGTTTAAAAGTATTTTGATATTGATTCGGTATTCAAATTGAGGTTGCACAACTTCAAATAGTCGAATTATTCAAATAATTCGAATTCAAATCAATCGAATTATACGAATAATTTCGAATACCAATTCTTCATTCGGATAATTCAAAGAATTCGGATGATTCGAATATAATTCAGATAATTGGCAGAATTCGGAAGATTCAAGTAACTCAAATAACTGGAAGAATTCGAGTGATTCAAGTATAATTCAGAAAACTGGAAGAATTCGGACGATTCGAATAACTCAGATAATTGGAAGGATTCGAATATAATTCAGATAATTCCAAGAATTCGGATGATTCGAATATAATTCAGATAATTGAAAGAATTCGGACGATTCGAATAACTCAGATAATTGGAAGGATTCGAATATAATTCAGATAATTCCAAGAATTCGGATGATTCGAATATAATTCAGATAATTGAAAGAATTCGGACGATTCGAATAACTCAGATAATTGGAAGGATTCGAATATAATTCAGATAATTCCAAGAATTCGGATGATTCGAATAACTCGGATAATTGGAAGAATTCGCATGAATCAAGTATAATTCAGGTAATTGGAAGAATTCGGACGATTCGAATACTCGAGGTGCTCGAATTTCGCACACTTGCCCAAATATTCGAACATTCAGGTACACCGAATATTCGGATTCCCGATACTTTTTCGATCGATATCAACGAATAATCGAATTTAACGAAGGACGAAGGATACCGCGTACTTCCTCCAATCAATATCACAAGAGAAGGCGCATTTTTGACGCCGCCTCGAACAAATACCTTCTCAATTACCCAACCAGAGAAACTAGATCCGTTCGTTTCTCGAGACCGAAGGAGAGTTGTCGCGGAATTGCGTTATTTAGCCCGAAGGGTTGCTTCCTTCTTATCCCTGTGGTTGCGCCGTACAGTCGGTAATTACTTGGCAATGTACGAAATTCCCTCGTAATCCGGTCCACTGGCGGCCTGGAGCCGCGTGAGTTGAGAACATCGAGTCCTCGTGCGTTTCAAACACAGAGAGAGAGAGAGAGAAAGAGTGGCAAAAGGGGTGGTGGATTCGCGACTACGGCCACTCGACCACGAGTATTTCAACCAGCGGTGAAGGTGAAAAGGCCAGAAAAAAGGGGGACGAAAAGAGGAGGAGGAGGAGGAATACAATGTCTGACTGGCTGGCCCGAGGCGTCGTCGCTGATTGTCGAAAGGAAACGCGAAGAAAACCGGCTGAGGCCTCTCTTGACGGCCTGCGGGGACCGTGGAATCCGTCTAAAGACAACGAAGCGACGAGACGACGCGAGTTACACGATGGACAAGCGTAAGAAGAAACGCGCGCGACTTGGGAAATCGGGAGACGCGGCGGTGCCGAGGATTACTCCGGTGTTTTCAGGTGTTTTACGGCCGGTATTGGGAACGGGTTGAACGGCGAGAAGATCTTCGATGAACATATATCGAAATATGAAAAATGTGAAAAGTGTGTCAACGTGTAATTTCAACCGTCATGAAAAGGGCTAAATTAACCACAATTACAGGAAGAGTAGATACACTTTTGTCGAAATTAATATTCCGACACATGTTGATATGCTCGACAAAAATTTCAACGATTAATCATACAAAGTACTAAATTAACCACGAAGAACAAATAAAACGTCTATCAAAATTAATATTCCGACAAATGTTGATAATCTCAACGATCAATCACAAAGAGGATTAAATTAACCACAACTACACGAACAACAAACACATCTGTTATCAAAATTAATATTTTGACATTTGTTCCCAATTTCGACAAATAACACACTCGATCCTGGTCGCAGCACAGTCCTTCCATCGTTACTTCAACTTTCGTTCAACTTAAAGGTACCTACACCACATTTACCAATTTCGTCGCATTCAACGACGTACCTGCTCAAGTTTCCTAAAAGTCGAACAGCACTTACATCCTTTTTATCCAGCCATCAATTATTCATACAATGCAACAGACAAAAAGGAAAAGAAAAAAAGGAGGCAAATTGTTCGCTGCAAGATGATCCATCGCCGTTAGAAGAGGACACTGTTCGCGGAGATGAATCCCGTCGACCTAAATTTCGCGTGTCGCCAGCCGAGAGGTTTTTCCCCTCCCACCAGATTCCATTTCGAACGGGGAATTAAGTTTTAAAAGCGTCTCGCGCGGCCTAATCGAATCGGCCACGATTCCCGCGGTCGCAGCGCGCCGCGCGTTGCACCGGATGCACCGCGCCGAATCAAATACTCGCCCCGCGATCTATTTATCGATCACCACCTCCGCCAGCAAGCCTCTTTCTACCGCCGCGCTAACGTTTTCATACTCCCTGCACGCTGAATCGCGGCTGAAAAATTCCGTCCTACTTCTTTCCACGTCCAATTTCGAGTTTCTTCGCTATTAGTTGGCGTTATACGGAACGAAGGAAATAGTAATTTATTTGTAACGTTTGCTATGACATAGAATTTTTGATATTTTTAATACTTTTAATTTTTAATACTTTTCGGTAAAATAATGTTAATACACTGATACGAATGAATGAATAACAAGTCTTCCCAAATGCTTTCGTTATAATTTACTCCAAATCTACCATCTGAATAATGCAACGCCCTGTGCAACACAATACACTATAATAGGTCAGTGCATAAGTAATTTCGTTTTTCATTATTAAATACATATCTGTACCTCGAAGCAGGAATAACTATATTCCATTCTGTTTTCTTTTCAAAATTGAATTCAATTAAACGCAGCGTGTCTCATTTGCATAAAAAAAGAACACCCAAATTATTTCTTCAGCTAATTGAAGATAAAAAAAAAACACTAATCCAATTCTATTTCTTTTTTTATTCAAAATTGAATTCAATTGAAACACAGTGTATCTGTCTCATTTATAAAAAAATAACACCCAAATTATTTCCTTAGCTAATTGAAGATAAAAAAAAAACACTAACTCAATTCTATTTTTTCTTCTTTTTTTTCAAAATTGAAACACAGAGTGTCTCATTTATTAAAAAAACTGAAGATTTAAAAAACACTAATCCAATACTATTTTTTTCTTCAAAATTGAATTGAACTGAAACACAGTGTCTCATTTATTTAGAAAACACCCAAATTAATTCCTGAGCTAATTGAAGGTAAAAAAAACACTAATCCAATTCCATTTCTTTTTCAAAATTGAATTCAATTGAAACACAGTGTCTCATTTATTTAGAAAATACCCAAATTAATTCCTGAGCTAATTGAAGGTAAAAAAAACACTAATCCAATTCCATTTCTTTTTCAAAATTGAATTCAATTGAAACACAGGGCGTCTCATTTATTTAAAAATCACCCCAATTAATTCCTGAGCTAATTGAAGGTAAAAAAAACACTAATCCAATTCCATTTCTTTTTCAAAATTGAATTCAATTGAAACACAGGGCGTCTCGTTTATTAAAAAAACATCCAAATTAATTCCTGAGCTAACTGAAGATTAAAAAAACACTAATCCAATTCCATTTCTTTTTCAAAATTGAATTCAATTGAAACACAGGGCGTCTCGTTTATTAAAAAAACATCCAAATTAATTCCTGAGCTAACTGAAGATTAAAAAAACACTAATCCAATTCCATTTCTTTTTCAAAATTGAATTCAATTGAAACACAGGGCGTCTCATTTATTTAAAAATCACCCCAATTAATTCCTGAGCTAATTGAAGGTAAAAAAACACTAACCCAATTCCATTTCTTTTTCAAAATTGAATTCAATTGAAACACAGGGCGTCTCATTTATTAAAAAAACACCCAAATTAATTCCTCAGCTAATTGAAGATTTAAAAAACACTAATCCAATACTATTTTTTTTTTTCAAAATCGAGTTCAATTGAAACACAGTGTCTCATTTATAAAAAAAAAAAAAAACAAACTATTTCCCCAGCCAACTGAAGGCAAAAAAGAACACGACCAAGGTAATTTACGGCGAACTAGAAGCGAACGGAAGAGGAAGGACCGGAAAGCTAGCCGTAGTTTCAAGGGATTTCTTTCGAATGCAAAAGACGTGACGCGGCCAGCGTTGGGGGATTTTCAAAATTCCAATATCCTCGCGGACGAACGTCGTCGTCCTACTGAAATCCGGCTGGATTTCCTTCCGTCTCGTTAAACCGATCAAGAAACAGAGAAAGACAGAGAGAGAGAAGAAAAAAGGGGGAAAAAGAAGAGAAAAATCGTTCTCCAGAAGAAGAAACTCCACTGACGAATTCGAACAGCAATTTTTACGGTAGCCAAAAGGAGCTCGGTTTCCTTTTCGTCCGTGGAGCAGCAGCAGCATGACTCCAGAGGAAATCCGTTTTAAGAGACACGCTGGAAGAATGCACGCCGATGTTTGACGAAGGGAAGCGGCCGTTTGAGGATAGAATGAAAGGGAGAATGGGGCTTTTATGGGTGTAGCCATGTCTGTGGATACGTTCGCTCGTGATTTTAGTCAGTGTCCAATAGCCAGATATTTCGTAGTTTCGTTTTCTGAAATTCTTAGTTCTACGAGGGGTCGCTGAGATCTTTGTTTTGTACCAAATTGCTGTTTTGTACAATAGTAAAATTTGGTTCGGTTCAAAATGTTTAACCCTTTCACTACTACTGGCGCCTATAGGCGCTTTGAAAATTTGTTCGTATCGTGCTATTGGAGGAGCATTTTGGCGCACTTCTATGTCAATTCAAGCGTTAATTTGATCCTCTGCACTCCTCCACGTTTATTCGGTGAAACAAATCTTAAAATGACACGGCTGAAAAAGAAAGTTTGCGGCCGTTGTGGAATATTTGAATCTGCCACGCGCGTTGTGTACTCAAATTTGCCGTAGCCAAAGGGCTAACGTTCTCCTTTAAATTATTTATCGATGAAATTACTGATTCTATTGGAGGTCGCTGAAATGTTTGTTTTATACCAAATTGCTGTTTTATAGCAAAGTGTGCGCCAGTCAAAGAGGAAATTTAATTATTTCATTTAAGCGAAACACTGGTAACATCGTTAATTCTACGATTTTTTTAAATATTTTGTATTGAATTATTTTGAATTTTTTAACGAAGTTTGTGTCGATCGAGAATTCGACAGAAGTAGCATATAAACTTATCGAAAAGGTCGTTTATATTAGCATCTAATAAAGAAGTATGAATTAGAAAAAATTAGCACTTTGAAACATACGAAGATTATATACACACTTTTTTACTTTGACCAAAATAATGTGTATTATAAATTCGATGCAAATTTCTTTCTTCGATAAATTCCACACGAAAAATGAATCCCAAAATTTCAATTTTAACCAAGAAATTAACAAGTAAACAAAATCTCTATTGAATCACTTTCTTTAAAAATGAAAACACTATAGTTTGCACAAAATCCACGAGAATGTACACCAATTTGCCTACTGATAAACGAATTTACCCATTAATTAACAAATCAAAAATCTTCCAATTTTCACCCAAAATTGTTTCACATTTACCAAATGAAAAATTACAAACTCAGACACTTCTGCACCAAACAAGACATTAAACGTCCACTCTCCCCAATCACATAAACTAAATTAACCAAAGCGAGCCTAATCGGCATCTTTCGCTACCTTCCAAGTTCAAAAGCGGTTTTCCACCGATGGTAAAAACGTCAGGTTTCGATTAATCAAATATTTACTCCAACTCGAACAGGAAGAAAACTCTAGAAACAAGTATATCGAACTTTTTCATTCGCTCAAGACCAACTGTCGGAATTAATATTCATCGTCGTACTGAAACGCTTATCGAAGGGGAAAGAAGAAAGAAAAAAAAATATAAGAGGGCAGAGCAGCAAAACAGCAACGTACCTTTTTATCAATTCTCGATCAAAGTGGAAAGTTGAATGACACACTCACCTGAAACCGAAAGAAAAAAAAGGTATAACTAAGGACGTAAGTGGCAAAGCTGATAAAAAAGTTGCCAAGAATAACGGAGAGCTTAAGTGGTAATAACGACGAATAGTAATAATAATGGACACGGACAGTGTAATAATAGGAGTAATAGCGATGCAAGAAACTAGGTAGAGAAAGAAAATACGATAGGGTGGATGATAAGTTTACGGTGAAAAAGATAAGTCAAAATTACGGATTAACATGTTCACCGGTTTTTATGGTAAAGAAGAAAAAATATTCTACTCTATAATTTCCAGATATTTTTCCACGCAGAATCACCCCACCCCCCGTTTATGATCCATTACTCACTATGGAACATCGAGTACGCCCTTGATAGAGGGTGCAAGTCGCGTTTCAGATGGGAATGATAATGAAATAATGATAGATCTAGGGTGTATAGTTAAAAGCTATGTGGATTAAAATAATAAATAATAACACAGATTAGAAGAGGGCTGTTGCTTGCGATCAATTTCGATCGATTTATTTTCTGCTGTTAAGTTTGCTAATTTCTTAAGTGCGGCAATTTTGTCGGTATTATCGGCCGTTGGTATATTTTCCACTATTTTGCAACAATGTTCTTGTTATTTTGTCTTTTTATTCCTCTTTCAGTAAATTCTTATTTCTTCTTTTAGTCACATTATCTTCTGTATAAAACAAACAAGAAATTCGGTAGATTCAAATTTCATTCGAGTACTTAACTGAAGGGTTTCCCACCACAACGTTGTTAAATTTTCACAAAAAGAAAAGAAAAGCACTACGTTGTAATTATCGTTCAATTCAGTATACAACAGTAAGGAAGCAAAATAATGTGTTAACGTTTCATAATTTTCTAAATCAATTGTCCAAAATTATTTCAAAATTAAATTTCGAAATTTGCCTTCCAAAATTATTTCAAAATTAAATTCCGAAATTTCCCCTTCCAAAATTATTTCAAAATTAAATTTCGAAATTTGCCTTCCAAAATTATTTCAAAATTAAATTTCGAAATTTCCCGTCCAAAATGATTTCAAAATTAAATTCCGAAATTTCCCCGTGCAAAATTATTTCGAAATTGCCCTTTAAAAATTATTTCAAAATTAAATTTCGAAATTTCCCGTCCAAAATGATTTCAAAATTAAATTCCGAAATTTCCCCTTCCAAAATTATTTTACTCCAACAAATGCCCGAAATTCACACTTAATTCCTGTTACACCCTACACAATCCACCCAAACAACAATCGCAGGACCAACTCTCTTCCCTTTTCACTTGCCCCGAAAATTGCACCTTTCAATATTCAAGTAAATCACTGCAATTCGTAACCCCTCGATAATCAAAAAATCGTCGCACTAACCCTGCGATCACACGTCGGAAAACAGTTAAAACAACGACGAGAGAAATGAATCGAACGGGTGTAGGTACCTGAAAAAGAAGAGAAACAACGCGCGGCTGGTACCGGAAATGGAGGGCGAATTGTACGTGCGAATTTGTACGTGAACTTTGACGACAGCAATAGAACCACGAGTACGGCGACACGCCGATGATGACTGTAATAATTGTAGCAACAACTGTCGACGTTGTAAAACGCAGACCAGCCATGGCCAGGCAGCCAGCCTTGGGATTATGGCGGCCAGACGGCGTAAATGCACGTGGATGCAGGAGTTTCATATGATTTTCCCGCCGATTTAACGCGCGTCGATATTTCCCGTGAAACGGGACGCTGGACATACATATACGTACATTTAATACGGACGGTGGAAATTTTATTTTTCAAATTTACATGAGAATCAAATTCCAAATGTTACGTAGTTTCGTTCTCTCTCTCTCTTTTTTTTTTTTTAGTTACGCTCGTCGCTGACAGGTTTTTTTTCTTTTTTTTGGCGGGAAAGTTAGGTGAGCTTGTTTTTCGTGGGAAAGTTATTATTTCGTTTTTATTCGTAGAATGATAGGATTACGTGATAATACGAGGAATATTAAAAACGTGAAAGATTGAATTATAAGCTAGTGTGTGACCGTACAAGTGTGTTTCGTTACTCTGAGGTAAACTGAAAGTGTGCCACAAAGTTTCCATGTTTCTCTTTATATGATTATAGACGAGTGTCTGAATGTTTCAGACCTAATTTCTAACAGTATATTTGAGACAGAGTTTCACATAGAGGTAGGTATAATTTTGACATTGTTGTAGGGCAATTTGCTAGGTATTCTACTTTGAAAGGTCTATGCAGCAATTTTAAGTTTAATGGGAAAGTAAGTGGAGGATTAAAATTCATGTCACGAGGATTAAAATTTTTTCAATAGTAAACTGAATATTTGGCAGCAAATTATTAGTAAACTATGTTAAAATATTTTTAGAAAATACTAAAATGAATAAAACATACTTGAATAATTTTGAAGGTACTTCAAGTGAAATTTAAAAACATTCAAAAATATTGGAAGTATTTTAAAAAAATTCGACTCGTCGCAGTTTCAAAGAGTATCCAATAATTGAAGCTAAGCTTGAGAACAAGAATTTCCTCAATGGACGCGTAATTAAAATAATAAGTAATTGAAACTAACACATCATTAACCCTGTAGACAGTGAAAAAGAAGAATTACAAAAAGATTGTATATTAAACTGTAATCATAATTTAAAAAATTCAAGTTCACCAAATTTAACAACTCAAATTTACTCTCGCTAAAATACTTGACGTTTCTACGCAGTATCAATTTTTCACCCGGTACACGATAAAAAAAAAAAGAAACTCTGAGAAATTATTCAAAGCAAACCGTGATCCACTGTAATCCGGCGAATTAAAGTTCTTATCTTCGTTCCTCGAATGTCCAGGCCCCTTCCTTCCGTATCTCAGTCACGTATCAAAAAATCGATACAAGGTGTCCAAAAATTGCTCCTTCGATACCTTCGCCGGTTTCGTGCCGCCGTGAATCGAGGGGAGTCGATCGAAAGTAGCCAAACGTGTTCACGTAGAAGCAGATAACGTTGGTAAGAGAGTATCAGCGATAGGTGACGGCACAGTTTCGATAACGAGAACGCGTCGCTTTCCACGGGACACGATCCGTTATTACCTCACCGTGCGACCAAATAGCGCGGGATCACGCGAAAAATCAGCTCAACGCTTCCGTTCACGAAACCAACTTAGGAAGCATGGCGGCGAAGCACGTGATAGGAAGCGTCGAATCAATTTCTTTATTACGCGCTTGCTCGCGATATTTCGTAACGACGGGCTGATGTCAGCTCCCCGTGTCTCTCGATGCTCCATCAAAATGGAGTCTCCGTTTCTCTGTACAATGTCGTTCAAAAGTACCGGGACACCCGTTGTGTATTCGCGTTGGAATATTGGGCGATTTAACATTGAAAGTTTAGGCTGTTAATTTTCAAATAAATTTTCGTCCTAAATGGTAAGTTTGGGAGGGAAATAGAAGAGGACAGAGTTTCGTTGTTTTTTATACGCAAATATATAGGATGTTCACGCTATTAATTTCCAAATCATTTTTCACATAAGTGGTAAATTTGCGAGAAAAATAAAAGAGGACAGAGCTCGTTATTTTTTATATGCAAACATATGGAGTGCTTGCGCTGTTAATTTCTAAATAATATTTCTGTCAAACGGTAGATTTGAGAGGAAAATAGAACAGAACAGAGTTTCGTTATTTTCTACACCCAAATATGTCTAAAAAAATTCACAGTGTTTACGCTATTAATTTCTAAATAATATTTCTCCCGAACGGTAAATCTGAGAGAAAAATAGAAAAGGACAAAGTTCTGTTATTTTTAACGCACAATACAATGGCTATCGTAGATTTTTCAAAATTTGCAATAATAAAATATAAATAATATACGATATTGCACAAAATTCCAAAGCTAATTCTTTTATCGATCCCAATAATTTCGTATCGACCATTTAAGTTTGCCTCACATTCGACAACTATCTCCATACTTGTGAACGAGAGTGTACCCGTGTCGCGGCTGGTTTTAGCTCGCGGTCGAGGCCACTGGTTTGCACGAATCAATCAATTAAGGAGAAATCGTTAATTCGTCTGATGTAAGAGGCTCTTCGCGGGAGAGCACTTTTGGTGATGCTTCTGACCGATTCGTTTTGGGATTTGGATAATTTGCTCGACGATGGAGAGGAGCTTTATACGATACTTAGAGAGAAAATGGTGAGAAATTAACTAGGCTAGATTTGTCTCGAACGTTCAAGAATTTTCTTACAAGTATCGCGAAGATCTCTGATTGAAGATTCTCCGATTCTCTTTGCATTTTAATTCTTCACACTGCACACGTTATACAAAGGCATAAATTCGTGTCTCCCTGTCCTTGAAGAGTTAAGTAGAACGTACCTTTTATATGTCAGTTCTTTTTTCTGCTGACTGTGAAGGTTAGGTTGTGCACTTTGAAAAATGAAGCTTAATGACTTTTTGGTTTTGGCACGAGTTCATCTTCGAAGTGGTTCATAACGTACGCATCTCGCTGATTTTACTTTGTATTTCACTGCACCACGATTTCCAATGCACCCTGTGTATTTCAGTATCGAATAGAAGAACAAGTGTACTGTGTGTTTCCCTTAATTTTATAACCGGAAATGTTTCTACCGTACACTTGGAAATTCGTAGAAATTTTCCTTTGTATTTTTCAAAAATTTAGTTTACCTTATAGTATTCTATATAAAATTGTAAAATTGTAAAATCGTAAAACTGTGAAATTGTGAAATTGTAAAATCAGAAAATTGTAAAATTCTGAAATTCTAAAATTTTTTAATTCT
>NW_017100556.1:473403-486389 GCF_001263275.1 Habropoda laboriosa
TTCTAAAAAATAAAATTAAATTTTTATACAGAACACCACAAAGCGGAACTAAACTAAAAAATCCGAGTACAGAAAACTTTCCATAACTCTTGAAACCCACCGCAGACCTATCCCAGGCGTCAAATCCAAACGAGACACCCTGTACGTGCCTATTGTACACTCGACCGCAGCGATTATTCGTTCGCGTAGTAAACCGTGGTCAGAGCACCGCAGAGAAAGATTTCGAAAGACGTTTCCACGGAGCGCGGGGCGAAAGCAGACGCGATAAATTATGACGTCGAAAACCGCGTCGAAGGAGAGAGACCGCAAACGAGTCTCACCCTTTGACCACCCTCTCAAAGGGCTATTGAATCGATTTCCGCGGGATCAGGACCTTCAAAGCGGGCCAATTGTTCAGCCAGCGACCGAACGATTCGGTTCGATGGAAGATTTAATGAGTCGGATTCCAACTTTATTCCGCGTTACAACTGTGCAGACCCCTCAACTTCGACAGACAGAGAAGAGGAAGAGGAAGAGATAGGGAAAAAGTTGGTAGAGAAAGGACGAACCCGTAGGATCTATTTTTATTTAGAGCGTCAGAAACGAACCAAGTGCACGACTTTCTTCGCCATTTTCCCCCCTTATCTTCGCGATAACGTGCCGTTCGAGCGTGTTACTGTTACCTTGATGGAGCTAGCTGCTTTCTTTTTACGAGTTCTGCCCGCTGCTGATGCCGCTGTTGTTGATGTTGTTGTTGTCTGAGAGGGAACCTTTTTCGGTAAACTACACGGCAATTTTGAATGACACGGAGAGTAAAGATGGAGGCGAGATAGGGGAGATTGGAAAATGGAATTTAAAGGTGAATATTGAAATTTTATTCGGGAGAATACCGTAGATAGTGTAAGGAAATGTAGCGTAGGTCGATAGGTAAAATGTTGGTTAAATTTGCAAATATGAAGAGTCAATTATTGCAAAGAAAAAAGGTGAATTTTAGTTCGAACGGGAAGAATTTTGTATTTACAAATATAAAAAGTTAATTATTGCAAAGAAAAAGGAAGAATTTTATATTTGCAAATGTAGAAAGTCAATTACTGCAAAGAAAAAGGATGAATTTTAAACTGAAATGGAAGAATTTCATATTTGCAAATACAAGAAGTCAATTAGTGCAAAGAAAAAGGATGAATTTTAAACTGAAAAGGAAGAATTTCATATTTGCAAATGTAAAAAGTCAATTACTGCAAAGAAAATGCATGAATTTTAAACTGAAAAGGAAGAATTTCATATTTGCAAATGTAAAAAGGCAATTATTGCAAAGAAAAAGGGTGAATTTTAAACTGAAAAGGAAGAATTTCTAATTTGCAAATGTAAAAAGTCAATTATTGCAAAGAAAAAGGGTGAATTTTAAACTGAGAAGGAAGAATTTCATATTTGCAAATGTAAAAAGTCAATTACTGCAAAGAAAAAGGATGAATTTTAAACTGAAAAGGAAGAATTTCATATTTGCAAATGTAAAAAGTCAATTACTGCAAAGAAAAAGGATGAATTTTAAACTGAAAAGGAAGAATTTCATATTTACAAATGTAAAAAGTCAATTATTGCAAAGAAAAAGCATGAATTTTAAACTTAAAAGGAAGAATTTCATATTTGCAAATGTAAAAAGTCAATTATTGCAAAGAAAAAGGATGAATTTTAAACTGAGAAGGAAGAATTTCATATTTGCAAATGTAAAAAGTCAATTATTGCAAAGAAAAGAGGATGAATTTTAAACTGAGAAGGAAGAATTTCATATTTGCAAATGTAAAAAGTCAATTATTGCAAAGAAAAGGGATGAATTTTAAACTGAAAAGGAAGAATTTCATATTTGCAAATACAAGAAGTCAATTACTGCAAAGAAAAAGGATGAATTTTAAACTGAAAAGGAAGAATTTCATATTTGCAAATGTAAAAAGTCAATTATTGCAAAGAAAAAGGAAGAATTTTATATTTACAAATATAAAAAGTCAATTACTGTAAGAAAAGTGGATGAACAATGTGTTAATTAAAATATGTGTTACAATCTTCTGAGGATTCTCTCGTAGATAATATCTCTCAGGTTCTTCTCTGTTCCAAGTTTCCTCGTTGCGAGCAGCTTGCTCGACTTTTCGAAACACTGTACCACATATGTATCCTAATCAGTTCATTGTTCGTCCATATTTTCTGAAATAATTGACCTGACGAATATTTTATTTGGCCACTTATGGCAGAATTTTTTTTGGAATTGAAGAGGAACTTGTGTAAAATTAGAAAATTCTATTTTGTACTTATTTAGAATTAAAGAGGAATTTATGTAAAATTTTAAAAATCTAGTTTTGGGGGACTGAAGAGGAATTTACGTAAAATTAGAAAATTCTCCTTTTTTGTAACTGAAGAGGAATTTCTGTAAAATTAGAAAAATCTATTTTGTATTTATTTGGATTTTGTATATTTCACCAGGGAAACTGAAATATTGCCAAAGAACGATAAAATGAATAATTTATCTAGTTTAATTTCCGTTTAATTCCATGGATAAAAGCGTCAGCAAAAATTACGAATTCACGTTTTCTTAACCGAGTATAAATTTAATATTCCTGCATTTAATCGCGCAATAAATATGCCTTTATTTTAATATCTGAAACTTGATAGTTTAATATCCGTTAATACCACGTTCTCTGGCTGCTCAAAACGAAATTTCAACTCTCGCAAATGTCAATATTTGATAAAAAACTTTCCCGAAAAGATTTAATTCCGTCCTTTATCGCAGATAATTCCAACGATAATTACCCACTGGTAATTCTGTTACACGTGAAATTAGTAGGCATTACAACGAAAAGAAAATATTTGTTCTTCCTCGAAGCGGAATTTTCGTTGCAATGAATAAATTAGACCGATAAAGGGGGAAGGTATGTAAAACGAGCTGTGCAGTTTGAAAAATAGGAAAGCAAAGATTCTGCAATATCATTTTCCAAAGTGAACAGACCGCGATTTCATCACACATTTTGCAATAATTAATGCGGAAGTAAAAGTACGGTGGTAAATACGACCATCCAATCAGGTACAAAAATTTTTTAATCGCGATAGCATCCACTGACGTGCATGCATTTGCATAGTAATGGAGAGAAGCGGAATTCTTGCCTTTGCAACGCAATTTTCGGCGGACTGGAAATTGCACAATCCGAAATTAAAAGAGCAGGTACGGATTTCTCTGACAACCAAAAATATTAAAAGAATAGAAAGCGACACTTTCGAAAATTATAAAAAAAGGAGAAAAACGATTATTTCGAGAAACAGTGAAAAAAAGAAGAGACTTCTCGAGAATTGTGAGAAGAGAAATTGAATGCTATAATTTTTCACAGAATCAATGAAAATTAATACAATGGAGATGGCACAAAGGAAAGAAAAAGAGTCGAATTTTCTTTGGCAATCAAAAAAGTTAGAAAAGTGGACAGATATATTTTCGAAAATTATAGAAAAGAGAGAAAACGATTGCTTTAAAAAATAGTGCAAAAGGAGGAGAAACTTCGCGAGAATTATAAGAAGAAAAATTGAGAACTACAACATTTTACAGAATCGATGAAAATTAATGCAATGGAAATGGATTATTTCGAAAAATCGTGAAAGAACCAAGACACTTCTCTTCAGAATTAATCAAAATTAGTACAATGCAAATAAAAAGAGTCGAATTTCCTCTGGCGATCAAAAAACTTGAAAAAGTGAATAAATAAATTTTCAAAAATTACAAAAGGAAAAGAGAAAATTAATGCTTTGAAAAATAATAAAAATAGGAGGAACCTTTCTAGAATTATAAGAAGAAAAGGTGGAAACTATTTACAGAATTAGCGGAAACACCACGGAACCCAAAAAAGGGAGAAAAATTGTTCTCTAGAATTAGAAAAAGGGGGAAGAAACGATTTTCCGGAATTGAAAGAAATTCACGGAACGAACTGAATTATCCTCGTGAGCAAGAAAGAAGAGAGAGAGAGACAATCTGTAGAATTGGAAGGATGAGAGAGAGGAAGAAAGGTTTCACGAGAATCAAACAAATTAGAGGAACAGTAAGGGAATGTGTTTTCGAGAATTAGAAGAGAAGGAAGATGTGTTACGTGGTGGTTTTAATAGGCCATATGGGACTCTTCTCGGGACAGAAATAAAAATCAGAGAGAAGAGAGAAATTCCTGCAGGAAATAGTGCTGATTCCTCTTGGCCAGTGGTCGTAGATAAAATTAGAATGATTTTGCGGTCATAAAGCTCTCCTTCTCACCTTGATCAAGCGAAACACTGGCAGAAACTAATAAACATTTTCCAAAGGAAATTTAAGAGTAAATTGTTTACGTTCGTTGATAACAAAGAATATCGGTTTACTACGATTTAGGAGAGCTTGCGTGTGTTTCCTTCTTGAGGGGTTAAAACCACCCTTTAACTCTCAAACTTTCGAACCTTTAAGTTTGAAAAAGTAGAATTTCTTTTTTTGGTTTTTCCGCTGAAATTGGTAGTTTACGCTTTTGGAAATGGAATATAAATAGTTTCGGGGGAAAATTTCAATGGCTTTATGCAGCTAGAGGAGATTTAATCACGTTTTTATGCAAAATTGCATTTTAAAGCAAAATCGCGTTTTAAAGAAAAATCGCGCTTTAAAGCAAAATCGTATTTTTACGCAAAATCACATTTTTACGCAAAATCACATTTTAAAGAAAAATCGCATTCTAAAGCAAAATCGTATTTTTACGCAAAATCGCATTTTAAAGAAAAATCGCGCTTTAAAGCAAAATCGTATTTTTACGCAAAATCACATTTTAAAGAAAAATCGCGTTTTAAAGAAAAATCGCGTTTTAAAGCAAAATCGTATTTTTACGCAAAATCACATTTTAAAGAAAAATCGCGTTTTAAAGCAAAATCGTATTTTTACGCAAAATCACATTTTAAAGAAAAATCGCGTTTTAAAGAAAAATCGCGTTTTTACGCAAAATCATATTTTTATGCAAAATCACATTTTAAAGAAAAATCACATTTTTACGCAAAATCACATTTTAAAGAAAAATCACATTTTTACGCAAAATTATATTTTTACGCAAAATCACATTTTAAAGAAAAATCGCATTTTAAAGCAAAATCATATGTTTACGCAAAATCACATTTTAAAGAAAAATCGCATTTTAACGCAAAATTACATTTTTACGGTCACAGTTGTCCATAACTTCTGCAACTTTCGCCCAATTCACTTGACATTTTCGCAAAATATTCTCTACTGTACAATCTAAAGAAACACTCAGAATTTTTACAATATATTAAAAACTCTTTCTGCAATTAACGTTTAAATGTACCAAAACCCCAAAGAAAATTTTTCCATCGAGTGAATTATTTTCTAAAAAAAAAAATACCAAGGTTAGGTATCATTTTGAGTCTCCAGGGTTGGTCGAACCCCTTCATCTATTATTAAATGGAGAGTTTCCACAGAAATACGAGAATAAATCTTTCTTTCATGTTCTTTTTTTTTTTTAAGGAAAAAGTGTTTACAAAAGGTAAACGAAAATAAAAGACTTTGAAAAGAAATACTATGGAGGTGAACTATTCAATTGTGCCCTGTAAGTATTCGTTTTAAATGTGCCGATGGAGCCAGAGAAAAAGTGTAGCCTATTGAAGTGTACGTTACCTAACGCAGAAATACTAAAAATAGGATCACCGGCTTGAAATTCGGGATAATCGTGAATTCGTTGATTGATATGTCCTGATTCGATAGAGAATCCAAGAAATAGGTAATATTTGAACTTGGTAGCAGATGTTTCTGATCGCATAAGAAGCTGATATAGAAGTCTCGGAATGTAGTATACGTTGCTTGGCATAGATTTGTGGTGTAATTGAAAAAATGTAAATTTTGCAGGGAAAGCGATGCAAAATTTGAAATACACGTGTGAACTGATCTCTGTTCTCTTGGGTGGAACTGATGAAACTAGAATTTTGTCATTTTATGTGATGAAAACGCCGGTCTATTTTTGAAAAATATGAAAATTACATTTTTTGAGTTATTTTTGAAAAAGAAATTATGGTACTGATGGAATGATTGGTACGATAGTATGGAAATAATGAAATTAGAAATTTTCCATTTTATGTGATGAAAACACTGAAGCGTATTTTTGCAAAATATGAAAATTACATTTTTTGAGTTATTTTTAAAAAAGAAAATGACGGTACTGATGGAATGATTGGTACGATAGTATGGAAATAATGAAATTAGAAATTTTCCATTTTATGTGATGAAAACACTGAAGCGTATTCATGCAAAATATGAAAATTACATTTTTTGAGTTATTTTTGAACAGAGAAATGATGGTACTGATGGAATGATTGGTACGATAGTATGAAATTAGAAATTTTCCATTTTATGTGATAAAAGTACTGAAGTATATTCGTGCATAGAAATGACCCGACGTAATTCCCGAAGAAAATTACATTTTTTGAATTATTTTTGAAAAAGAAAGTGATGAAACGACTGGTATGACAGTATAAAACTAATGAAATTAGAAATTTCCCATTTTATGTGATAAAAATACTGAAATCCATTCGTGCAAAATATGAAAATTACATTTTTTGAGTTATTTTTTAACAAAGAAATGATGCTACTGATGGAATGATTGGTATGATGGTATGAAATTAGAAATTTTCCATTTTATGTGATAAAAACACTACACCTGTGAAGTCTATTTATGAAAAAAAATGAAAATTGAAATTTTTTTAGTTATTTTAGAGAAAAAAATGACGAATATCGTTAAATAACGATATAATTTTAATGAAGTATCTAACATTTAAATTGCAGCGTTACAAGTGAAGTACGAATAAGGTATGAATACTAAAAGCTCTCTGTTAGACGATATCTGGTACATATTTCCAAAGACAGAACAGACTGGTGCACAGATGGATTAAGACACACTTATGGGATTATCGTTGGACACTATCGAAGAATCGCTCGACTTTAGAACGGTTGTACAGCTTAATCTGTGTCTTAGCGAGTCTTGGCACTGTTATGCTAAACATTCTTGTGTTAGGACTCGATATTCAGAGGGAACACCCAAGTGTATCGCTAATTCTGCCAAAAATCGCGAGTTCCTCTTGTTGCGAACTTGCTCTCACATAAAGTTCGTTAATCAGAATAGAATATCATTAAATTAGATTAGATTCTTTTTCACAAAATTTATCCCACCGCTCTCTTTTCAAAAATTCTTTACCATCACAGCGTTGAGCATCAAAAACCACACAATTCTCGATTTAACTTTTTTTTTTTTTTCCAATCTTTTTACAATTTCAAACTCCCATTTTCTTTTTCGAGGGAGTGTTTTCACCCCTGCAATCATTTCATTACCAAAACAAAAAGTGATTTCGTTATTAGCGCCAGTTCGATTACATTTCTGCAAAATTTCAAATTTTGTCCTTAATTTCCAGATTGCCAAACTTGTCAAACAGCCACGCCACTCTGAATTTACCTTTTTCTTCCAATTCTCGTACAATTTCGCAAACACTCGCGATAGTACGAAAACTCGCAACTTCTTTAAGTAGATATTTTCACCCCTAGAATCATTTCATTACCAAAACTAAAAGTAGCTTCGTTATTAGCATTCGATTACATCCCTCCAAACGTTCAAATTTTTTCCTTAATTTCCAGATTGGAAAGCTCGATCGTCGACCTAGAAAAATCACGTCGAAATCAAAAAACTACCAAGATCAAGTGCAAGCAGGCCTCGCGAACCCTCGGGACTCTACCGAAAGAATTGCTGCACAAAGAACGCCCTTCGAACAGCACGGAGCCACGTCGAAGACCTTCGAAGCAGAAACAGCGAACGACGGTTCACAGAGGCTGGCGATAGTTGTCGAAACTCCATCGTTAAATCATGTTCGAGCGAGTGTTTTTAATCCTGGTGGATGCGTATCTCGTTCCGATCGTTGCTGGATCGTTCCAGCTCGTCGCTGCCTCGATGGGCCGTGGCCCACGGTTCCGGTAAACGAGACTTTAAAGCGCGATGAAAGTTTGATCAGGAAGCACACCGTATGTACATACATACGTACTTTAGGTATACACAGAGAGAGAGAGAGAGAGAGGAGAGTACTTGTAGGACAACTTGAAACTTTACGAGGCGCGCGGCGCGGTTTACCTTCCCCGTGACGAAAAAGCGAAACGGTTCGCGCGCCAATGGCCGCGGTCTTTCTCGATTTAGAAAGTCTAGATGCCGCTGGACAACGCGAAAAACGCGTTCCATGGAAACTGCCCGGCGACGTTATTTACGGCGGCGGTGGAGGAGAACTCCTGCAGTTCGATACGTCCGATCTGCTAACTGAAATTGCACTGTCTCCAAGGATTTCCGGTGAAACAACGAGACGGTAAAGCGTGTTACCCTCGAGTTTCTCTAGAGGAACTGTCGCGTCGCGTTCTTTTGCAATGTTCAAAAGGAAGCTCGCGGTCGCGACTGTAACCCGCCAAATTAATCTTGGATAACTAATTGGATATCCATTCTATTCGAACGTAGTAGAACGTGGTCGAGCGCAAATGGTCAAGTCTCGATTTCGTTCGACTCTAATGATCGGCTCGAACGGCTGGAGATCTAATGGTGTTCGCTCGATGGAACCTTTTCTGAATCTCTCGAATTTTTCTGGAGTCCTCCGTGACTCCCCCGCCAAGTGCAAGAAGGCACGCTGATTGGTTTTTCACGAACGCACAAATTACCAATTAACGTGCCCCTCGAGTGTCACCCACCCTTCCGTTGCGCCCTTAGCGCGCTTTTCCTTGGAAGGAGTGGGGCCCTACCTGCGGGTGCGTGGGATCTTCGCTGTCCTTCGGTGACGCGTTGGAAATTCCCTCCAGGTCAACCCTCGGCCGAGAGTGCCGTTACACGCGCGTGTGGATTGACCCTTCAGTAGTACTCGATTATCGAGGACCCGGAAAAGTCGAAATTCTAAAGGCATTGTTCTGTAAGAAATTACTTATTTTTTCGCGGAGCTACGAAGCGTCTTTGCTCTCAAAAATAACCTTCTCGTGCGAGCGTGCCATACACCCGGTCAACGAAGGAACCTGCGCGACGGAACCGGAAAAAATCCACTTTCTGCTTTTTTTTCTTTTTTTCTTGGGCTGCGTTTCAAGATGGAAATTGTGTTGACCATTAGGCTGGTAATTAAGTTCGCGACCTTAAGAATTTTTTGAAGAAAACTGAGGTGGAAATTTACAAGTTGCAAAACAGAATTTAGTGAATTTAGTTGGGAAGATCGTAAATGGTCCATAATGTGGAATACTTGTTCAATAAAAATGATAGAAATACTTTCGGCGTAAAATAAGGTGTACCTAAGTGCCAATAATTAAAATTTCAAAAGAACACTGTACGTCGAAACTTATTTTTTATATGCATCGTGCTATTTTACACTTATCTTCAAATTTCCAAGTTTTATTAATTATAAAGGGAAAAGTTCTATATCGTAGAAAAATATAAAATTCCAACGGCGTTTGTACCCTTCTTTGCATTTAGAGCACTTTTCAACTTTTTGCATTTGCATTATAGAGTTTATAAAAATGTCTTTCTCACAATTCTCTCACAAATATTTCCCTCAGTTTGAAGCGATAAGAAGCCGTTTTTTATGCTCACTTACAAAATGCACGAAATTTAACATATTTTTCTGAATTTAACGTTCGACCAGCTGTAAATCAGATACACTCGAAGAATATTCGAGCGATAGATCTCTTCTCGTACCCTATATATATGAACGGCCTTGTGCCAGTCAGATCGTTGATTCCACCTGCAGCGAGATACGGTGAGAACTTGGCTGACGTATGACTGATTAGAGCATTAAGGCAAAGCTATTGTGATCCGAGTAATTTGTTATGAGAACCGTCTTATCGTTAAACGGATGCTATACTGGCTACTTCCACTCGACGAAAACTTCCAGAAAGAAAAACAGAAGAAAAACCCTTCGAATCTCACACTTTCTTCAACTTAACGTACCGAAAAATTTCAATCTTATTTTTAAAACAGATCATTTCCTAGGAGTACAAAAATCAATTTACCAAAATTACCAAATGTAGAAATAATTAATTGTTTCTCCAGAATTAAATATCTCGGTAAGACTTTCTATCTTCGTTTCAAAGTTTCGATAACTCTTACAATTCTCCACAGCACGCACTCTTCAAATTAACTCGTTGCAGTCGGATTTTCCCCAGCCACGTTAATCGTACCGGTCCAAATTATTTTTCGGCAGCGCTCACTCGGGTCAATTATTGCCAAAAAGCGTATAAATCTTATTCAAATCAATTTCTTCAAGCTATGTACATATTACTGTCATTTCCCCCCCGTTTCAGCAATCAAAGAGCGCCCAAAACGCGTTCAAAAATCTCGAGGCTCCCGCAAACAGTCAAAGCTCGGAAATCAGCAAAAAAAGAATAACAAACAAACAAACCTCGCGTTAAACATCTATTCCCAGAATCTACCCGTATAGCAAAACAAAAATAGACGCACTTGTCGCATCGGTGACAAGCAGGCTGGCTTAAAAATAACCGACCGCCGATCGTAAAACGACATAGTTCCTCAAATCGTCCCGTATAAATGGCGAAAACACTCCGCGGAGTACCTCTGAAGAGGCAGAAAACGAGGCAATCTCGTTTTCTCCGGGCAATCAGCGCAGGATAGGCGCCATAAACAAACGATAAAATCAACATGAAAAATGCATACACGCCTATTCTCTCTTCCCGTTTCCCCCCGACAAACACAGCGTGAGAAGAAGGAACGCTTGTTTACGTAACGGACACGGTAATTTCGCGTACGATTTCGACGAGGATACGCTTCCACGTCATTAGACAGCGGGAAGATACGCGTTCGGGAGATTCAGTTGTCGTCGAATGCGGGTCGTTTCGTTGGTGGAGAAAACGAGGAAGGAGGTCTGGATCGTTAATCGGGGAAAGAGGATCGTACGAGGAAAGGAACGCGGCGAGCCGAGATTCGTGAAAATAAACGGCGATTATAGGGATGGAAACGGGGGGCAATTTAGGCGAAATTGTTCCATTCTGGGTAAATTTGCCTATTCGGTGGTTACGCGCCGGCGAAATATCGCAATAATACGTGAGATGCTTGCTCGTATTTTTAGTAGTTATTTATGGTTTGCTTTCTTTTTCGTTTCCTCGCTGCTATTTTTTCTTCTTCTCTTTTCGAGGCTTTGAGAGATATTTTTAAGTCTGACGGATGTGAGAGGGGTTTTTTGGATTTGTGAAGCTGTGGAGAGGAGTGAGATGATTAACAAATTGACAGAGAAATCATGGAATAAAGAATGGTTTGATTTATTTATTTAAATTTAGAAAAGTACGAAACTCTGAGAATTGAAAATATGCGAGCTCGAGCGAAAGTAATCGGAATTTCTAAAATTTTGAACAACGAAAGGTACAAGAAAATTTTTGAAATAGAGAATGAAATTTGGAATAAAAATGGATAAAATTAGAACTGACATTGTTGTATCTGATTCAAACGATCCTGAGAGTAGAACGAGCATTGGATTTCTGCAAATTTTTTACAGAAATTTTTTATCGGATTTGTAATTCGATGTGAATCGAAAATGATTATCGAGCAAATTATTTACAGCGATTGCTAGTCTTTCAAATTGAACGGTAGGTTGCTCCAGATAAAGCTAGCTCTTCCTATTTCTTAGGGCAACGATCGTAGGTATGTAACAGTACTGTATCACCGAGTGTCTCTAGACCTCTAATAAACTGTGCAGAATAATATTTGCTGGAAGAAAACATGGAGCCCTGTTGACTGAAGTCCGAGATGAAGCTACTCTAATTTCACTAAAATTTAAGGCACTCTTCCAAAAGAAAGTGCCTCACATCCTGAAATAAATAAAGACATGGTTGCTCAGCTTTATGTTTGTCGAGTGAAATCGCCCTCCAATGCTGAGAGCTGGAAAAGGATTAATTAAAAAAATGTTGGGTATGAATTAATTCTGTCTTTTTCGAATTGCGATGAAAGTCTACGCAAATCGTCGGCTAAGCTCGAAAAACTCTTAGAGTGTTAAAACACTTCAATTCACAACTATCCAAATCGTCATAGAACTTGAAAATTTCCTCTTACACGAACGAAGTGGACAATCCTTCTGTAAAGCAGAATTTTCAAACCATTAAGACACGTGATCTCGCAGCCATAAAGTACAATTCACCCAATCCTCAACGAAACTTCAAAATTCAGAGCAGAATTTTCACTTTAGGTCCAAAACACACTCACCAATCAGCTAAACTCCGAAATCGTTGGAACACATTGCTCAGCAACCGTGAAATACAATTTACCCAATGAAACTTCAAAATTCCCCAACACACAAACAAAGTGAACAATCCTTTGTTAGATCAGAATTTTCACTTTAGGTCCAAAACCACTAAAGCTAGACACGTTACTTCGCAACCATCAAATACAATTTTCCTAATCCTCAACGAAACTTCAAAATTCTCAATCGCACAAACAAAATGAACAATGCTCCTCAAAATCAGACTTCTCATCAAACTCACCAATCAACCCATTAACCCTTCAAAACCCAACCAATTCTCCCCCGTCTCTCCCAATTTTCCTCTCAATTCTCCCCAAAACTAAAGAAACTTCCCATCCCCTAAAAAACAACCTTCGAAACCCACAAAATTTCTCTACAGATCTGAATTCCAAACCGAAAACATCAAAAACGCTCTAAACACCCAAGAACGAATCCCCAAATCCCAACAATACACATCTGTCTCTCCCCGCGACAATGCACCCTCAAAGACAGAGATCTCCTCTCTCGCGACGCGCTGGAATCCCCGAACGGGGCAAAAGGATAAGTTGGGTATTCTGTTGGAACGGGGTGAGGAAAGAAGAAGAAAAGCGGCCCCGGCGCAATCACATGCGGGTTCGAAAGGTCAAGTTCAAGCTGGCAAGAGATGCCATCTACAGCCACGAATAGAAACGCCGCGATGGAAACGGGGATACTAGCGATAGGGGAGAGATAGTGGG
>NW_017100556.1:486423-489483 GCF_001263275.1 Habropoda laboriosa
GAGAAAGAGAGAGAGAGAGTGGATAAAAAAATAAAATGGCACCGTGCCAATGCACGTGTGTGCACCAACGGAGATTCACGATTTTCGCGAACATCGCCTCGAGCTACAATCTTTCTCTCTCCTATCTCTGCCCATGATACGGATTGATGAAAACAAAGATAAACTGATAGAGGGGATGCTAGAGATGGATACACGCGATAATCGACGGAGCCGTTTGTTCTCTGGCCTGGCTACTTGTTGAAGACCGACTCCTTGATAGACGCGCCTCTATCTGGATCATAGGATTGGCTTTGTAGGGGGGCGATGAGTTGTTGCTGAGGAATGGTGTGATGTATGATGCACGATTGTCTACGACAGCTATTGTACGGTGTCTCTGTACGAAGTCGTTAGAATTTATTCAACGTTGCGTAAGTTTAATGGACGTGGTATGGTGAATAAATAATATTCATCCTCCTCTGTTGAGGAGGAACGGTTGTCCGTTTATTTAACGTCACGTTGACAATCTGGTCATTAGCGACGGTTCTCTTCCTGAAGATAAATCTTGGCTCGTGTATCGTTGCTCGATCGACGGAGTTGAAAAGGTTATCTGGTCGAGTCTTTCTCGGTTTGAATGTCTCGGAATTTTTCATTTACTCGGTACTGTGGATTGTTGGTGAAAAGGGACGAGTGTGTGTTTTGCAACGTAGAGTGGAAGAGAAAGAAAGGATGATTTGCAGTCACTTGTTGACGATTAAACTAAGGAAAAAGGCTGAGATGACAGAAATCAGATCGAAAAGCTTTAACGAGATAAAGGAGAGAGGTAAAGCATCGAATGGTGGAAGAGAGAAAAATTATTTACAGTCACTTGTTGACGATTAAACTAAGGAACAAGAGTAACGTGACAGAAATCAGATCAGAAAGCTTTAGAAAAATAAAAGAGAAAGGTAAAGCATCGAATGATGGAAGAAAGAACAATACAGTCGTTCGTTGAGAAACTTAATAAAAGCTTCCATACGGTATTTAAAAATGGAAAAAAAAAATATATAAATTGCAAAATTAAAGTAACTGTAATTTAGTGTACAGTGTTTCTGCACTACATCAAACGAAACACAGCCAAATTCTCTAACTGAAATTTCGAATTTACAATTTTCACTTGAATCGTTAAAAAAAATAGCTCAGCAAGTGAGAATTCAAATTAGGGTAAAAGTCTCAGGCAACATAGTCGCCAGAGGATTTGCGAAAAGCTTCAATCCAACCGAGATACGTTTCTCCAAAAAAGCGGGATAAGAAACCTGACATTCCTTTTGCTTCCGGTACATAAAGCGCATCCTTTTAAATTAAAATTCCACTTAATGTAAATGCACTATCAACCCCTCCGTATACCGCAGGTTTCGCAGTCTCGCGAGCGACAACGCACGTAACGACGGTGTATGTGAGATTCCCAATCAGAAGACGATCGCCCGCTTCCTACAGACCCAGCGAAAAAATAACAAACGAGAATTCAGTATTTTGTAGCGTTCCATGGAAGACGTATGCGATATTTCTCTTCATAAGCTTCTTTCTCTTGATATTTTCCCGTTTATATTGTTTTCTTGCTTATATTGTAGAATAAACATCCTTTTTTTATGCAGGGTGTCCCGTAACTCTTCGAAGATCCGGAAATGGGGGGTTGCTGGGGTGACTCTGAACAACTTTTTCCTTCTCCAAAATGTAGTTTGAAGCTTTGTTTTCGAATTATTAACGAAAAACACTGGCCAATCACAGTGCCCGTAGCGCCCGCGCTCAGCCCTGTAATTCCTTACATCGGTGTGTCAGAAGTGACTCCGGCATAGGACTCCGCGGTTCGGTACTCCGAGGGTTAAATCAATAACAAAGTTTCTTTGCTCCCTATCAGATAGACTGTTCCTTCTTCAACGTAACGCCAATGTTGCTTAATTTTCTTCTTTTAACCCCTTTGAAAGTTTACTGAGAAATAACCAACCTCGGAAGAGTTCACGTGAACTGTACAAGGAACTGTTCACAGACGCCGAGGCTCTTCTTTGCATCTGACGGAAGCAACAGACCGCAGAAACCATTCCTTCATTCTAAGTGGGAAGTTTTACCTCGCCTCTGTCTATACCCTAGATATTGCCGCGTCCGACTTCCATTTGTTTCGGACAATGCAACATACCCTATTTGGTGCACGTTTCAGAAATACGAAGAAGCTGGCGGGAATTGAGTTGAAGACTTTACCAACCACAAAGGGACGGGTCATCCTTTCGTCGAGGTATCTAACTTTTAACCAAAAAGTAACTCGAGTTCCGCGCAGATAAGCCTTTGAAGGGAGGAAAATTGTTCGAGGATTCGGACGAAAGTGTGTGAAAAGTGTATTCGAACTTTCGATGGAAAATTCAGCGGAAGGAATGGAGAAAAAATGGAACGAAGTTTCGTACAAATTGTGTTCTCAGTTAGGAAGATAACGTTGTGAAATTTTTGGAAGATTTATAAAAACGATTTTTCCAAGAGATTGCTGCATCGGTCATTTTAACTGCTTCCTTTCAATTGTGGTATTTAAGAAAAACAGGAGAAAATTGAAAGACACGTTCCCGATGGATGGAAACGAATCGGAATATGCAGATTGATTTTTCTCAGCTCAATGACGTGATCGTCGCTTATTCACACGTACGCGTTGTTGGAATAATTAGATGGAAATTTATGGCGGGTAATTGTGCGCTTTGTAAATAACAGCGTTTCTTTATGCAAGTAGAGGAAGTAATAGAATATTTTTGGGGAAACACCGGTGGAAATTAATGGTGAATTTTGATAGGTAGGCTAACTCAACAGCAGTCCTTACCCTACCTAACTCCTTGAAATAACCAATCTAACCCGCATAAATTCTCTGGGTCAAAGTGAACTTTGATAGGTCAGGTGTACCGTGGTAATCATAATATTTGCACAATCTGTACTATTTGTTGTCTTTCGACGAGCGTATTTTCTACATGTTCAATTAGTTTACTCGATCGATTCGTGAAATAAAACAGCTCTCCTTTCCTTTCTAAAAAAATTAAATAATAAAATTCATAATTCAATTTTTTAATATAT
>NW_017100556.1:489516-499980 GCF_001263275.1 Habropoda laboriosa
ATGAAAGTTTATTCGAAGAAAAAAGGAAATTCACATTACACATACATTAGACCTTAGAGAAACTCGCGTCGTCGTTTCCCCTAATTTGTCCTATAGAAGAGGATCGTGATAGGGGGAAAAGTTGTACGAAGAATTCGTAGAAAAACCAAGAGAATCTTTTGTCAGAGGAGACACTCGAGGAAGAGAATAGAAAAACGCAGGAGAAGGAGTCTCGAAGCGAAACAATACGGACGGAAACGCGCAATGGAAAAGGTCGTGGGTCCTCTAGGTGCTTTCCTAAATCGTTTCCAAGTGGATCGTCGGCATTCAAGAAGGTGCCGGCTGCGCTCGTTTTCTTCCCTTTTCTTCGTGTACGTATACCACACCGGCTCGTATCCGGCGAAAGGTTGCGTTCGATAGGTCGTGCCAACTGGTACCCGAGGCAGAAACGTCGTCGTCGACGTGTTCCTCGTCGTCCCTGTCGACGGAGAAGAGGAGAGAAGCCTCGCGAGCAAGCGGGACGTTCCGTGACGTTCCTTACTCTTCCGCTCTCGTTCGTTCCGCTTTTTCTCCGTCTCGAAGGTAATTCAAGTAAAATCTATAGAGGCCTGAATTAGAACTGCGAGGAGTATTCGGTAGCAATTTCGAGTGAAATTTCCGGAGGAGGGAATTTCAGATATGTATTCGAGTGTTCTAATGAAATTCGAGTGAAATTTATAGGGGTTTGAATTAGAGATATTCGAGTATTCGAGAGTTAGAGCTGTTCGAGTATTCGAATGCTATTCGAATGAAATTTATAGAGTCGTGAATTAAGGATATTTGAGTATTTGAAATATTCGAGAATTAGAGATTTTCGAGAATTAGAGCTCTTCGAGTATTCAAATGCAAATGGAATTAAATCTGTAGTGTCTTGAGTTAGAGATATTTGAGAATTAGAGCCATTCGAATATTCGAAATATTCGAGAATTAGAGCTATTCGGATATTCAAAATACTCGAGAATCAGAACCATTCGAGTATTCGAAATATTCAAGAATTAGAGCTATCCAAAAGCAATTCGAGTAAAATCTATAGTCTCGAATTAGAGCTATTCGAAAGCAATTCGAGTAAAATCTAGAGACCTAAATTAGCACCATCGGAGTATCGGTAAACAATTAAAAGAAAATTCCAATTATCCCATTTCCAAAAGAAAGTAAAATTAACAAACGACAATATTTATATCCACTTTTCGAAATCACAAAATTCCAACCAATTTTCTCCTCAATCGCCATTCTCTCTCCTGTAGTCTCAAAAATCGATACAGAAACAAAGATAATAATTGACCAAGGACTACCGGCCTGTCCCAAAATAAATTACGCGAAATTGGAAATGATAGGTTTCGCGGGATCCTCGGTTTCTTTTCGTTTCACGATTAGAAATTCGCAGTGGTTACGTTTGCGGCGCTTCCACCCTTCTAATTGTTTGCCCTGGTTAATTGACCGTTACTTATAACGACGAACGAGCAAATATTGATTTTCGAAGCGGGCCGCGTCGATAATGGCGCTAGGGCTATCTCGAGCCGATCTCGAGGAGAGATCGCCCGAGCTTTGGTGACTGTGCTCCGCCGTCACTACGCTATAGCCTGCACCGATTCTGCGTCGCGTCAAGGTCACACGAGCACTCACCCCCCACCACGAAATTTCCACTTTTTAACCCACCTATATTTTATCGTAAGTATTAAACGTAAAAATAATCGAACAATCGTAGTGAAATTGTAAAAAAATATTTAAAAAATGACTTTAAGCTCCCAATTAACTTTGAGCAGAATTAGAGTTAGATTAGTTTGGAAATTGTGAGAGAATAATGTTAGAAAATCACTGCAAGTCGTGGACTGACTTCAAGAAAGAGATAATAGAAACACTGAAACCCATATTAACTATGAATAATTCAGGAAACATACTTAATGAGGTTTTTAATAGATCTAACCTGTTCTAGTATCATTCTATAATGTTACAGTAAGTGTATACAGAGGAGTAAAAAAATGAATATTAACGAGATCGTGTCGTATGCCTGTCGAATGTCAAGTGACTAAGTCAACGAATGATTTTGTCATGTTAAAGATAAAAACAGGCTTCGATACTGGCATAGGTTTCTTCTCAATGGTAACTTTTTCTGTCACAAAACACTTCTCGATAAATCACCCTGTACATCTCGTTTCTCGTTACGACACTTCACGCGATTGGAAGGAAAAATTGTTCGTATCGCCGGTTTCGCGATAAGAACGCAGCAAACAGGAACGAAGAAACACTCTGAAGTAGACTGTATCGAAAATACTGAAATCAAAATCTGCAATTTTCTATCACACAAATTAACTTACTCTTCGTCTATCACGTCACAAAAGAAAATTTCCGTACAATCGACCGAGTATATTCGAATACAAAAATTCCTCCGGGGCACGTGAAACGATTTAAAATCGATGAACGGATAAGAAGAGCATGCCGCGAGAACGCTTTCGACACGGGGCAATTAACTTCTTACGACACCTCGACTTATCTTTTCCTCGAAGATAATTTATTCGAGCCCACTAAAAATAACACCTGCTATCTTCGAAACGAACGATTCTGCGAGCAACCACCCAATGACCAAACACCACGATTCTCCCTAATTTTTACTTCCACGTCGAAACGATCTTCTTTTCCAAACTAAACACAATCTCTCTCCTCTTTATCACGTTCACCACCAGCGTCAAATACAGTCGAAGACAGAAATACGTGGACACCCTTGAAAATAGAGCAACTTTTCCAAAACTGGGCCAAACGACTTGAGATTTTTTGACAAGTTAGAAGAATTAGTTTACTATAATAGATGACGCGTGCAAAAAATTTGGACAAAATTGCAATTTGTGGGAATCGCGATGAAAATTTTGAAGATCACTGTTTACAACTTTTTCATCTGAGCTTGTAACGAAAATTTAAAACACACTATGTCGATTATACACATGGTAACTATCTCGTCCCTTTCTTCCCAAAAGTCTCTCAAGAGTTGAACTGTTCGTTATTCAACACACTGCCCGAGTCTCGCTAAATTCGCCAGAGTTAATAAATTTATCGTATTATGTAAAGCAGAAAAAAAAATGTAAAGATTAAAAACGTAAGTGAAAACAATTCGAAGGACAGTGGTGACGAACCTGTTAAGGTAGCAATTTACGAAAATTCTCATCCGACGTGGAACGTAACGAAATTTCTCTTCGCCGTTTGTTAAATAAAGGAATCGAAATGCGACACTTGGAATTTCAAATCCGAAAGCCCCTTAAAGCTCCTTAAAATTGAAACACGTACAGGTTCTTCGGTAGGAATAACGAAGTCTAGTAAGGGCGAAAGCACTATGGCGGTCGTATAAACCTTCATGGTCGAGGGGCCGGGGAATTATGATCCCATAAAATGGCGGTCTGCGTAAAAAAATATGAAGGAATTTCACTTCTATGAAGTATTATAACCCGACGTCTTACAGCCACGACAAACTCTCTCTCTCTCTCTCTCTTTCTCTCTTTTACACAAGACTCGATTTAATTTCAACCGCGGGATTCTTGTTCCGTCGACGAGATAACCACCTCGAAACGGTATTTAAACGGCAAACAAAAAGTGTGCCAACGATCGAACGAGCATCGTTTATCGTTGTTCAGCCAATTTATCAGTATATACACATATGTACGCGAAGATTAGGCACGGTGCACGATCGATTCCTTATCAATGTGCTTTTCTCTCTTTTTGTTTTTTATATAGAAAGTCACGGATCTGCCGAGGTGACGTGCACCTTGACTTTCGGCCAATGTTCATCGTGTCAGCTGTGAAATCTTCGTTTCGAGTACCGGGTGTCTTGGAATGATTAATTGGAAAGTTTGAGATTTGTGGAGTTTGATAAAATTGTGCAGTGAATTTTTTAAGTCTCTTTTTTTTTTTGTTAACTATGGCTTCTCTTTATCATTTTTAATTATATTTTTATTTTCATCTTTATTATCTCTATTATTTTTTGCTTTGAATTTAGCAATTTGAGTTCTGCTTTTAATTGTTTCTTAGGTTTAAATTCAGAAATTTTTTATTTTGCCTTGAATTTAACAGTTTGAATTCTGCTTTCAATTTTTTTCTTTTTTAGGTTTAAATTTAGAATTAGATATTCGGAATTGGAAAGTTGTCTAAAAGATTCATGTTTTAAGTTATTAAAACGTTTCAGATTGGTAAATGAGATGGTTAACTTTGAAATATTTAAAAAATATAGCGTTTAATAGAATACATAGTGGATTCTTAAGAAATTTGTCACTTCATCGCCGTTTAAATCAGACTTGAATGGAATAATACAGTATTCTCGATGGAAAAATAATAAATTCACTTGTCAGTCCAATTAATTTGGCACAAGTGTTCTGTACAGTCATAATGATAACTGATTGTGATTTCCTCCAATTATCCACGTTAAGCTACTGCCTTTAGATACCACACTGAACAACATCAAACTATAATACATTGAAATTAAGCTTTAAATAACAGTCTCGCGATAGATTATTCTCGACATGTAGAGCTTATGACTCATATTCCCCGTGGTAACACGTCAAACATGATCAATCTTCCTCCTCCTCTTTCAAAATTCATCGAATTTTGAAGAACAAACTTCTTGACTTTTTAACAGGACTGGATATTGAATTTCCCGAGTAAAAATCATCGAAAATTGTGTCCTGACAATAATGCAAGAGGTTTCAAACTATACATTACCTATACAAGCATTAAATAATTACATTTAGTAAGAGGATTAGAGCACAATTAATACAGAGGTACCTCTGAATAATTAAATTACTCTCAAATAACCACTCAACTCTTCCCTAATCAATAATGCTGAAATACAAGAGTACCTGCTTAAAATTCCTCCGTAATGATCAAATGGCTACCTTACCCGCACATATATCAAATACAGAAACAATGAAAACATTGCAATACAATCAACTCTTCCCCAATCAACAACACTGAAATTCAACAGTACTTAAGATTCCCTCAAAATAGTCAAATGGCTACTTTACCCAACAATACACAGACAAATATACCTTACATTAGCTGAAAGTGTCACACACAATTAGTACAGGGAACCTCTGTGATACACCTTATATTCAGTGAAAATATTACAAAACAACCAGCTCTTCCTCAATCAACAACACTAAAATTCCTCCACAATACTCAAATAGCTACTTTGCCCATACACCTATTAAATATACACACAAAGGATATACTTTACATTACAATACAATCAACTATTCCCCAATCAACAACACTAAAATTCAGCAGTGCTTAACCCTAGAGCGGTCTTCGGGTCATTTCTGACCCACCGCCTTTTTATATTTTTAGTAATTTTTGCTGTTGTCAAGTTTACGTTCCTTAACATTATTTTAAACGTTTATCGTCTAGGTTCATATGTCGCGTTGGAAACAAAAATTATTACACATAAGGTCTTAGGTCCTCTTTCACCCAAAAGTCTTAAATGCACAGTCAAAACGAAGAACGCACCAGGGTTAAAATTCCCCCACAATGATCAAATAACTACTTTACCCATACACCAATTAAGGGGGTCTTCTAGTGTGAGGGTTTCAAAAAATCGATTTTTATTTTTTTGCATATGTCGAAAGTACAACTCTTTAAGAATGTACTCATGAAGTTTTATAGTTGTATTCAATAAAATAACGAAGTTATAGCTCGTTTAGTGTGACACATCAAGGGAGAATCTAAATTGCACTGAAAACTTTAAACGCGTTTTTCTCGGAGCCGTGTTTTCTGAAATGGTTGCCACGATCTGGCAAAAACTACTGGACCAATCGAACTCAAATTTTGCACATGTCTTCAGAACATGTGTGGCTATGGTCGGTAGTAGAATTATGCCAAAATATATTTTTCTGATCATTAGAGCCTCTGAAAGACGAAAAAAAGTCGAAAAAATCGATACTTCATATTCAATATATTTCGGTTATTCTACTACCAACCATAGCGACATGCATACTAAATGAGAACTAATTGGATTTTTTTATTTCTGATAAGCAGAACAGCTAATATCATGGCAACCATGGGCCTACTTTTCTTTTTCATGCTCCTGTTTGACGTGTTCCACAGCAGCCATAGTTAATTATTTTTCAACAAAAAAAAATTTGTATGTAACGATTCTTCAAGGACAAGTAAATGCATAGGAATAAAGCTCATGTTAATAACTTTTACCGTACTTCTGTAATAAATTGGCAAAGAAGGCCTAAAAAAACGGCCGTCACACTAGAAGACCCCCTTAAATCCACAAACGAACGCTATACCTTACATTCACCAAAAACGTCACACCACAATTAATCCAGGCGAACCTCCGAATAACAAAATTATCCTCAAGTAATCAGCCCACTGAACCCCCTGAACAACACGAAAACACAACAACACTTGAAATTCCCCAAAATTCCTCCATCTAACTCCACCCCGATACCAACCTAACCCACCTCACCCTCGAATCGGGACACCAATAACTCCCTTCCCGGTAGCAGAAGCTACAAAATCCCAGTTGAAAGGGGAGAAGAGAACCCAAAGGCATCTCCGCGGAGCTGATCACTAGAAGCAAAGGGAGTGAGGTGCAGCAGCAGCGAGGCTTATGAGCGACGATTCGCCCCGTTAACGCATCATCCCCATCCAAGACGGGCTGCTAATAAAACTCCCGTGGGACGTGTTCGTGAAGCAAGAGAAGATGGCTATATATATATATATATAGGGAGGGTTAGGGAGAAAGAGAGTGAGAGGATGGCCGGGTATTAACGTATCCGGCCGCGACGAAGGAAAGATCGAATCTCTTTCACAGGTCAGCAGCCAATTCGACGGTAAGTGGATATGCCCGGCCCGAGAATATCCGGCCTGGCCACGATCGAATCTCGCGCGTGCACGCCGCTGGCTCGTTTTTTACCCAGGCAGGCCGACGCTGCCTCGAATCGCGCCAATTCGACCGCGTGGATCGGGCCGAGTCAGCGAAAGCTTGCGCAATACCTGACCTATTGTGCTCGTTAGGGACATTCGGGACCGAGCTATTGGACCGGGCTTCTACTTCTCCCCTATATAACCACTTTCTCTACCTACCTACCATCTTTTCTACTCCCGCGACTTATCCACCATCTTGTCCTTATCATCCACCTTCCTTCCCTCCTTCCTTCCTTTTCGCCAGGTGGCGAAAGGACGATGTTCCCTGTCCTGGTCTCTGGCCTAAGGTTCCAATCTTTCTCCTCTTTCTCTGGACTAGTCAGGTCCTCAGGGGCATTCTCTCTCTCCGTGATCGGTGAAAGGAATTGGACCTTCCAGGAAGGAAACCCTCCTCTTTCTTGCCCTCTACTACAGCATCCGTCCGCGCGAGAAACGACCAGCTTCTCCTAATTCCACGGGAACCGGTATGAAGAGACGGAGGAGGATTTAGGAGCTGGTGCTGCACTTCGGGGATTCCCTTGCCGATCCTCGGCTGTCTCTAACTTCCTTAACGATTACACGTGGAGAAGGGATTTTGCGTGATGGCGGATACAACGGTTACCGTGACTGCGAGTGATTCTTCCGTAACGAAGAGAGTGATTGGTGGGGCGGGGGTGTTGTTCGGTTGGTGTAATCAGTGTTGGACATTTTTGAGTGTGGCCTGGTGATGACTACGTGCTGGGAAGTAACTTTCAAGTGTAATTTTTTGGGAGAATTTGGAGAAATGCTGGATTTTGATTTTGTTGATTGCGGAGAGCCGAGATTTCTTGAGGGAAGCTAATTTTCGGTGATTAAGAGTGTTTTATGGTAGTAAGATTGTGGATGTCATTTTTGGGGATTATGATGTTTCGGAAAAGAATCTCGTGGGGGTGAAATTTATTTGGCAGAGTTGAAGCTTGAAAGAGCATAAATTTGTCATCTATCAGTTCTTCGGAATTTTATTATTTAATACCGAAGAAGGAACCAAATTTTGTAAGTCAAAGCTTGAATAATCTTAAATTTGTGATCTATCAATTCTTTGGAATTTTATTTAATTCTAAAAAAGGAACCAAATTTTAGTGAAAGAGTCTAAGCTTAAATAATCATAAATTGGTGAATTATCAATCTGGAATTTTATTATTTAGTAAAAAACAGGGGAACTAAATTTTAGTGAAAGAGTCTAAGCTTAAATAATCATAAATTGGTGAATTATCAATCTGGAATTTTATTATTTAGTAAAAAACAGGGGAACTAAATTTTAGTGAAAGAGTCTAAGCTTAAATAATCATAAATTGGTGAATTATCAATCTGGAATTTTATTATTTAGTAAAAAAAGGGGGAACCAAATTTTAGTGAAAGAGTCTAAGTTTGAATAATCATAAATCGGTGACCTATCGATATTTTAAAATTGTATTATTCAGTGGAGAGAAGTGAAATTTGTTTGGAAGTGTAATATTAAAACATTCTGTGCAGGCAAATTTCATTCTTCAAATGAAATTTCAACAAACACGATTTTCGATATTTCGTTCAAACGAACGAGGAAAAATTACTCGCGAAAGAATAGCGAGGTTGAGTAATAAAGTTTCAGGGCTGTTCTTTGAAGCATCGCAATTTTTTGTAATATTTTCCTTTGCCGATTCGAAAACCTTGTAGATTGCATAAAAGACAAATAATTGCCAGATTGGCTTCTGGATTTGCAACTGTTCAAACAAACCGAACAAAAGCAGTCTTTCGCCAATCCCACCCGACGCAAAATGACAAAATGAAATGAAATAATTCGCAGAACAAAACGTTTGTTTCGATCATACAATAAATACGAATATATCTATATATCAGAGGAACCTCGAATTTCGTCGATTCAGACAAGAACAAAGGAGTGCATTTAATCGAACAAGAGGTGAAAACCTGGTCGAATGAAATTCGTTCGCTCTTTTAACTCGTTTTCATTCGGAGCATCGCGTAAAGAGGCTCACAAAAAGGACATTGTGTCACCCTCGAAAAACACCGTCATATTAATTTCCATTTGTTCTGAAATCTACTCGTCATAATCAACGAAACCAGTTTTGCCGAAACGTACAGAAAAGTGCAGAAAAAAATCGCACATTTGCGGTCTTCCATAGAAAATAACGTGTATCGCCCCTTCGAGTGTTTGTAACACAGCAAAAATCAGGAAACGAACGCATTCATAGTTCGTTGAAATTATTAAAAATTAAATAAGAAAAAATAAAAAATATTTCCAAATTATTTACAAGTAGCTAATTTAATTAATAAAAAAAAAGTTTCCACTTCTTTATATTATTTCAGTGAGCACTCAAAGGGTCGAGCTACAAATGAGCTCAAAATACACAGATCCAAAGACACTTCCACCAAAAAGGAAATTAAAAAAGAAACATCAAACCTCCCAATAAATTGCAAAAATTAAAATCTGCAAGAAAAACCGCCGAGAAAAACAAGAAACCCCACCCGAAGAGTATGGAGAAAAGGTGCACGCTTCCCTTCGAAACGCAGAAAAAATAATATCTCAAGCAAGGTAGAAAAATGCCAGAGTAAGCAAGGGGGGGTGGAGTTTGAAATAGGGAAAAAATGAGGGAAAACAACGGGAACAAAAGCGGGGCCGGTTACAACTGCGGAAAACCGTATCAGTTATTTTTAGAGGGTTCGCGGCGTGCGTGGAATACGACGAACCGCTCCAAGGTAGAGAAAGAGGAAAAACCAGAGAAGAAACATTTTTTTACCGCGGTAATTTCGAAACGCCCGAGACAGATTTCCCGTGTACACGCGGGGAACGTTCGTTCGCGAGGTATGGATCGCTAAGAAGTTGTGGTACGTTCCACACAGATGGGAAACGTCGTTTCAGCCCTCTCGAAGCTCGGGGCTGGAGGCCGCCTGGAGAGCTTCGAAAGCAGCCCCGCGAGCCCGGTACGGGCGGCGAGTGATAAGAACAGCTGAGGAATTAGCGACAGCGCGATAACGATAACTCTCGCCTCTGTGCGACGTAATATAAACGTCAGTGCTGGGGACCAATTACCACGGCCAGCTGCATTTAATATTCAGCCGCGTGCGCGAGTATACGAGAATAGAGCGCGCGCGCGCGTCGAGAGACGGGAAATGTTCAATTTTCAATTAATCCTGAGGTTAATTACGGCCGATCCATCAAGGGTTCGCGCAGCCAGCTTTCATTTTCTCTCCCTGGCCTGTGCTGGTGTGTATTCTCCACGCGCTCACGTTTTTTTTTTTTTTTTACCCCTTTCGACCGATGCTGCGCGTAGGTGTGTGCGTAGGTTTTTCTTCTTTTTGGATTTTAGAGTGAGTTTTGTGAATGGGTAAACCCGGGAGTGTTTGAAGAGGTCGAGCCGCTGGATTTGGTTCCGTTAGGTGTTCCACTGTGTGTTGCGGGGTATATTGATTTTTTGAGCCGGGTTTTTTTCGACAGTCTGTGTTTGGTAACGTTTTTCGTGTGTTTTGTAGAAACGTGCGGGATTTTTTTTAGAGGGCTGCGAGGGGGAAGTATGAATT
>NW_017100556.1:500260-525536 GCF_001263275.1 Habropoda laboriosa
CTTAATTATTCTATTTAAAAATTTGCTAGGCTGTAATAATTTCGAAAATTCTTTTTGAATTTTCTCTAAATTTTTTTCCTGTTTGTATTCACATACAGTTTTTACCTATTCGTCGTAATTCATTAATTGACTAACAGAATTAAATAGGGAGAAAAATTTGCTGGATTGCGATAATTTCGAAAATTGATCCTTTTCTTCTTTTTGATTACCGATCGTCGTTATTAACCGAGATGACTGATACGACTACATAAAGAAAGAAATTAAGTTCCCGTCCGGATCGTAGAAGCCTGACCATTCTTCAAACAGCGTAATTCATACGTGGTAGCACTTCAAAACGAAAAACAAAACTGAAGGAACACGATATCGTATCTCTTTGTAGAGTGATGAATCGCTTTATTTTTACGTGACCGACAACCGACATCGCTGAGAACACAATGTACGCTGTTAAATTCTCAGCTTCGAAATAAATTCCCCCGATACCTTGTTACTCGTCCAAACGTCCACTTTCTGCAAATAAATTCCCTCTAAATGCTTCTTCCCACATTTTTCCATACCACCCTAACACGTGACAAAACTGAAGAAGAAAAACACTTTTGTTTTTAGCAAATTTTTGAAGAATTTTCAAACTAACCGTCGGAGAAGATTAATTTCGAAAAAAGTCCAGGTTCGACCTGAAATATTTCCAGACTAAATTTGGAAACCGAGTCCCGGTGAATTTCACAATCAGAAATAATCCTGATCCTTCGTTAATACTACCCTCAAATATTCCATCCTTTAATTCTGTTCACCGGCCATAAAATATGCAACTAAAGCTCCCAGACTCTCAGTTTAATAATTTACCTCGCCAGAATAGAAGACGGTGAAAAGGGAGGCGTACCTTCGAAACTTACCATCGTCGAATATCTAAAACATTTAACCTAATCAAAAAAAAAAAGGTATCATTGCCTAAATGAAAGATTTTCAAAATCCAAGTAGCAATTAGAGATTGCACGATAATTGGACCACTTCCACACGTCCAATTCGCCGTCGTTTAACGAAAGAAATTCAATCGAAGCCTTCAATCTCCGCCATATATTCCTCCACGGTTCTTTTTTTTCCTTTCATCCTGCCAATCCTACACACCTCTCTCTCTCTCTCTCTAAAAATTTTTCGCAAATCGAGAAATTGAAATTCTCCCAACGAGCACGACGAATTTACGCGGTGGTCGCCACGGGATAACGAACTGTACGTCTAGAATGTTCGATTTCCCTTCATCGCGCCCTCACTTCCGGATGGAAATGGAAGCGAGGTCGATCGAACTCTGGGCTGTGCTCACTCTCTCTCTCTCTCTCTCTCTCTCTCTCTCTCTCTCTCTCTCTCTCTCTCTCTCTCTCTCGAAGAGGGTCTGGAACCAGTCCGGAACCGAGATGGGGACGCTCGAGCGACCTCCACCTTGAAATCGTCACCAGACACATGTACACGTGTACACACATACACACCAGCCTACCTATATCTGATCGAGCTCGATAAATGGCAGATTACTGGTGCATCTTGTACGATAAAATCGACAGATAATTTAAGGCTCGTGGCGCGAAACACGCGAGAGAGAATTTCTTATGGTTTCGATCTTTTTGGTTCAAGTTTATTTTAATTGAGAGATTGGGTGCTTTTTGGAGTGAATTTTTAGGGAATTGGGGGAATTCGGTGGGTTTTAGGATTGCAGTGGGATTTTTTGCAAATTTTTCGGTGAAGGGGTGATCTTCGATTTTTAGAAAATTTGCGGAAGAGAGTGAATTCCGGTGAAAGAGCTCTTCAGAGTGAATATTTGGGAAATTGGAGTTTCTTGGGTTTTAGGATTGCAGTGGAATTTTTTTTTAAATTTTCCGTGAAAGAGTGACCTTCGCTCTTCAGAAAATTTGCGAAAGAGTGAATTTCGGTGAAAGAGTGACCTTCGATTTTTAGAAAATTTGCGAAAGAGAGTGAATTCCAGTGAATGAGTGACCTTCGCTCTTCAGAAAATTTACGAAAGAGTGAATTTCGGTGAAAGAGCTCTCCAGAATGAATATTTGAGAAATGGAGAGAACTTCTTTCATTTTACACTTTCAGTGGAATTTCTTAAAAATTCTTAAGTAAAGAGGTGATCTTCATAAGTGAAAATTTGCCAAGGAAAGTGAATTTCTTTGAAAGAGCGATCGTTGCACTCCAGAAGCGAAACTTTGCGAAAAGATAAGTTTCTTCGGTTCTAGTTTTTTAGTAGAATTTTTTAAAAATTCTTCGGTGAAAAAAGCGATTGGTTGCTCTTCGGAGTGAATATTCGCGAAAAGAAGGGTATTTCTGTGGAATTTTTTAAAATTTTTCACTGAAAAGGTGATCTTCGTTCTTCAGAAAATTTACCAAAGAAAGTGAATTTCTTTGAAAGAGCGATCACTGCACTCCAGAAGCGAAACTTTGCGAAAAGAAGTGAATTCCTTGGGTTCCACTTTTTTTCTTCTTCAGTGAAAGACTGATCGTTTCTCTTCGGAAACGAAAATTTCTCTTCAATCTTTTTTCCAAATTTAGCCTTTCAGTGGAATTTTTAAAATACTCTTCGGTAAAAAAGTAATCGTTGCTCTTCAAAAATAAAAATTTTCAATAACAAGTAAATAAATCTCCTGCTTTCAGTCTCTTTTCAAATTTACCCAACGAGAAGTACATTTGAGTGCAGCAAGTGTAAGTTTTGCAAACAACGTGATACAATATTTAGAAAACTATGCTGCAACATTTGCAATTCCACAAACTACCTACTATTAGAAACAACGAAGTATTTATCGACGTTCGCTATTATACAAACGCAGATTATCCGACATTTAACGAGACCCTATCGCAATTAACGACGAAGCACAAAATCAAAACGTGTTTAATGAACCACAGTCTCCATCCACAGTGATAATACCACCGATTACAATTCCAAAAGGTATCCGATTCGAAGAAAAAGGTATTCCATCTGCAACAATTTGCAACGACAAAGTACACACCAAATTTTCTAAACAAATATCGCAAGTTTCCATTTGACACGCGTTAAAAAAAAACGCGGGAAAATTTGAAATTCCGCTAATTTCACGATTGAAACGAAAGGCAAAGGTACAACCGGCTGAAATTCATTTCAGCGAGATAATTTACGAGGTGTAACGCGGTTTACGTATTCCCCGGCGGAGTTTGTTGCCATTCAGACGCAGCGGTGTTACATTCTCCGGGAAATTCCCGGTTTAAAAGCGACCGTTCAAAACGGCGAAGTTTAGTTCGCCGCGAAGTTTCGAAACAGCCGGCTAAAAGATTCCGGAAGAACTCGCGGTTTCGCGCCAACTTTCGAATAATCCTTTGTTTAACGCGTGCTCGCCGTTGTTTTTCCTTCAAAGAACTTCTCGTTTTTCTTCGCACCGAACAATCGTGTTGCGTTCAATCTTCGCGAAATATCGTTGGAAAGAAATTCTTCACGTTTGTTTTATTTTTTTTAATACATACGTCTCCACGTTGGACAAATTTACAACGTGATTTGTTTTTTAAAAGTAACACGCTTCTGGCGGGAATTAAAATAGAGTATAAATTTCGAATGTATATTGTCCCCCCTTTTTTTCTTTTTTATTTCTGTTAGCTTTGTGCATTTCTTCTTTTGTTCGTTTCGCTTGTTAAACGCGTTTCTGCGCGTTCCTCGCTTAAATGGCATTGTTTAGCCGGCCACGACTCGCCTTTCATTGTGAAATTATTTTCGTACAGGAAATAAAACAGACACGGCCGTGCATAGTAAATTTCGGAGCTTTTAACGTATCGCGTTCCATGGCGCCGCGCGCTATACTTTTCTGCTATAACCGCCGTGGTAACGTTAGATAGAGAATAAGCCGCGACGCGGTGTTTCGAAACGGTCGTCTGACCGCGAAAAAATGTACATTTCGTCTTTCTTCGATTACCGAAGATTCCGGCCTTTTTGAAATTATTTTTGTTCTAAACTCGAAATACTCGAAACGAAGAGGGATTGTTGAAATTCTACAACTTAAATTCGGCCAATGAAATTTAAACGCAACCAATGAAATTTAAGCTATTCAAATTCTAAAATTTAAATTCAACCAATCAAACTGGAACTATTCAAATTTAAATACGAAAATTCTAAAACTTAAATTCGGCCAATCAAATTCAAACTGAGCAAATTTAAATGCACCCAATGAAATTTAAGCTGTTCAAATTTTAATATATCCAATGAAATGTAAGCTGTGCAAATGAAATATTCAAATTCTACAATTTAAGTTCAGTCAATCGATTTCGAACCATTCGAATTTGAAATTCACTCGAGTCTACTAAACACAGTGAATTATCGTTAATTCCAAATCCATCAAAAATCAAACTTAATATTAACACAAACTGACAAATGATCTGAAATCCCAAAAAATTGTTCTCCAAAACAGAAAACCAAAAAATCCCATCACTTCCCGTTTCAATCTTCACAATCGCTCCTCAAGCATCCACCATTACAACAGCATTAGAATTCTCAAAATGATTCGAATAATTTTCCTCCGATTCGTATCCTCCCCCAAAAAAGGAAACAAACACCCTCTTTTCAAACTATCCACAGTATTCCCGAATCGAACGAATCGTTCCTCCTTCTTCCCCCCATTTCCACGCAAAACCAGGCGAGCTGGATCCAGCATCGTCTCCGCGCTATTAATCATCGTACAATAGGCGAGCGTTTTAAGAACGATTACAGGAAGAACGTTTTCCAGTAACACCGAAGAGCCCCGGTTGCAACGTCTTCCAAACCGAGGGGCAGATTTATATCTAACGTCTGCTCCTCGGCTCCTATGATTAATGCACCGTCTGTGCGTTTCACCCTCGCCGCGACGACGTCGTCGTCTCTCCGCGCGCGATTCACTCGCTGGCTGCTGCCGATCCAGTTTTTCTCGCCGCCGCCGCGAAGAGGAGGAATATTAGCCGGGCCAAGCTAGCGAGCGAAGCAAGGAAGCCTGGGACGACGACCTTGGCCCCAGGCCGAAAAGGGATGTTGATAAATGGACAGGGGATGAAAGGGGACAGCCAGGAAACCGGAGAAACAGAGACACGCGAGCTTAAGCCCCGGACAGAACGATTGATGAATCGATCGAACCAACTAGACTCCTCCGAACACGGATTAATATCCCGTTCGAGGCTTTTGCACCGGTGGAAGTCGCTTCTGCGAGTGATTTTTTAGAATAGTTTATAGGAGACTGGTTTTGCGGGATTGGTGGTTGGAGTTAGGCGAGAGAAATTTTCGTTGGATGAGAGAATGTAGAGGAGAATTTTGTGAGAACGAGAGTTTCGTGCGACGATTGTGAAAAAGGCGGTGAGGTGACCTTGAGCGATCGATACATTTGGTTCTACTATAGGAGGCCCCTTTTCTTCTCTTTTCTTTTCTATCTTCGAATTTCGTGTGAATTGCGAGTAACTGAGTTTCGAGTATTATGTACCGAGTCCATATTGGCGAGAACTGTTCGCGAGCAGTCAAAAAAATCTGAGGGGCTGAAAAGTGACAGAGAAGGGGTAACCTTGACCAGGCGATACATTTGGTTCTACTATAGGAGGCCCCTCTGCTTCTCCTTTCTTTACCGCCTATCTTCGAATTTCGCGTAAATTAAGAGACTGTGAGTTTGGAATATTACACACCGGGTCCACACTTGCCAAAACCGTTTGTGGATAGTCGAAAAAATTTCTCAGAGCTACCGTTACCTCGCGAAAAGTAAGAACGGGTCCGAAAAGCGACGGAGAAGGGACGACCTTGACCATCCAATACATTTGCTCCTACTATAGGAGGATTCCCTTTTCTCCTCTACTCTCACTACTTCTATCTTCCTACCGTAACCACAACGCTCTACCTGCTACACCATAGACAAACAGAGAGCAATCCTACAGTAGACAAAGGTAGGGGGATGCTCGCTTATTTTCAACTGGCTGACTAGTTTCCCGTAATTTTCGGAGGGCCAGAGTTATATCGACGGTTTGGACGGTGATTGAAGATCGGTTTGTGGCGTACCAGGGGCGACAGAGACACGAGCATAGTACGGCACTGCAGGGTCGTGGGCACCAGGCGAAATAGGAGGATAACAACGCCACGTTAATTATGCGTTAACAGCCTCCAATTAGAGACCGCATCGAGCATGCCCCACAACCCTCTTCCTCACTCTCTCTCTCTCGTTCTCTCAGCGCTCGTCGTCCGCTTGTTTCATTCTATTTCATGCTCACTGGCACTAACCTTTGTAGCGGATCTCCGTGCAAGCTCGAATCTCGCATGCGTTCGCGTGTAGGCGGTCGTCGAGAGAGAGTTGGCGATCGATACACACGGCACACGGGCCTTTTTCAAAAGACCACCACCTCCTCTCTCTCTCTCTCTCTCTCTGTTTCGCTTGGCTCTTCCTCTTCGCCACCAGCAGAGGAGGAAGCCACGAAAAATACACACGAACCTGGCTCGAGTGGCCACTGTTATACGCGACCAACAGCGTTTTGTTTGCGGCGATCGCGAGCCGAGATCCTAGATACAGAGGTGTTTTACGAGCCTCGCGAACCTAAGATGAGTTACAGCCTGGAATCACGATTTTTGCACACCGGATGCTCGAGCTTCGTGTGCACTTCGTTCGCTCGCTCGAGTTCGGGGGAGGAGGATTCGTGTTAGAGGGATGGGATATTCAGGCGGATTTTTAAGAAGTGTTTTTTCACGAAGAAATAACAGACGAGAGTGTGAACGAAATTTGGGAATATAATTTTTATCTGATATCGCGGATAATCAGAAAGTCTGACTTGAAGGATATGCTGGAGGAAAAGTGTCAAATTTTTTCTGGATTCCGTAAGGAAGTGACATTTTTTGATTGGGGAATAATCACTGGTAGAACAATGAGTAGCGTAACAGAAAATATCAATGCTATGGTCCTTCTGTCTTTTTCCTGCGATAAGCAGCCTTAAAACGATCCATAAAGTGAAATACCTCCTTTGAAATATGAAATTAGAATTTGAAAATTTTATCATTTTCCAAAAGTTCCTGGAAAATTAGTAATTATCCTCGAAACAACGTGTAGTATTAAATAGTAATTCGAGTATTACGTTAGGAAATTCATCTTCCAAAAATTCACGAAAAATGAACAATTGTCCCCAAAACAAAGAGTAGTATTAAATATTGCTTCGAGTATTACATTAGAACCAGAAGAAAAGTGACCTGTTATCACGAAAAAGGAATGTTTCAATTCTCCCAAGGAGAAATTTCCCAATTGCCCCCAAGTGTCAATGGACATTACAGGCTAAAAGGAACGCGTGAAACGTGACTAATACATTATGATTTCAGCGGGAGTAAATTACTCCGCTGTTACACCACGATTTTCTCGGCTACCCGCAATTAGGGTGTGGAGTAATACGCAACGAGTAAAGTTGCACCACCACAACGCTCGGGGTATGGTCCACGGAAGTGTATGCTGTTTAATTCGTTGCATCTGCTCGGAATACGCGATGAGCTGGTTGTAATAAGAGCATGTAATTCCACCGAAAAGTGCGCGTAATCTTGTAATCTCCCGCAGCAATGATCCGGCGAGATTTTACACGGACCACTTTCGTATTCACAAACTTTTCACATCTTCAATGCTCCGAGAGATAATACAGCGGGATCTCTGATACCATGGAAAATGAAACTAATAAGGACCAACGATTATTTCTGCGTTTCCTCGTTGAACAGCTTCCGAGATTTCTTTACCAGTGAAATCTGATTTTCTTTTCTTAGATTCTTTGTTAAATTTCGTAGATTTTGTTGACATTGTAGTATGGAACTATAGTTGTATATTGAAGATGAAAGCTCGCGAATATGTATGAATATATTGTTTACTGTAAAATTAACTTTTTTATTTGGGAATGGGGAAAGGTGAAAGTTTCGATTTATTGAAATTTAAATAGTAACTTTGCAAAGGAAAAAAGATTAGGGTATCGTGAGGGTTCTTTTGTTCTTTTCAGATGTAATGTTAAAAATGTTTACTGAAAAAATATGAGTTGTTGTGTATGACTATAATTAAGATTTAAGATAGGCAAGATTTTTTAAATGGGATTGTTTATATTAAATGCACATAAGGTATCTGCGCATTTTCTCCGGCATATCTAGCCACCTCTCCTTATCATACGGAACTACTACTCCATATCAGCACCTTCCGTTCGCAATTCTGGCTCACGCGTTTCTCAACCCATTCAACTTTATGAACACATGTGTGTATTTCGAGAAATTCTTCACCATGCACGAATGTATTCGAATGACGTTGAATATTTAGAATACGAATTCTTTAATGGGATGGTTCGAGTATTCCAAGTGCTTGAATTTCGAATTCTGTCGAATATTTCGAATGCAAATTCTTTATCCGGGTAATTCGAATATTTGAAGTGCTTGAATTTCGAATTCTGTCGGATATTTCGAATACGAATTATTTAATGGGACGATTCGAGCATTCGAAGAGCTTGAATTTCGAATTCTGTCGGATATTTCGAATGCCAATTCTTTAATGGGATGATTCGAATATTTGAAGTGCTTGAATTTCGAATTCTGTCGAATATTTCGAATGCAAATTCTTTATCCGGGTAATTCGAATATTTGAAGTGCTTGAATTTCGAATTCTGTCAAATATTTCGAATGTAAATTCTTTATCTGGGTAATTCGAATATTCGAAGTGTTTTAATTTCGAATTCTGTTGAATATTTCGAATGCAAATTCTTTATCCGGGTAATTCGAATATTTGAAGTGCTTGAATTTCGAATTCTGTCGGATATTTCGAATACGAATTATTTAATGGGACGATTCGAGCATTCGAAGAGCTTGAATTTCGAATTCTGTCGGATATTTCGAATGCCAATTCTTTAATGGGATGATTCGAATATTTGAAGTGCTTGAATTTCGAATTATGTCGAATATTTCGAATGCCAATTCTTTATCTGGGTAATTCGAATATTCGAAGTGTTTTAATTTCGAATTCTGTTGAATATTTCGAATGCCAATTTTTTAATGGGACGATTCGAATATTTGAAGTGCTTGAATTTCGAATTATGTCGAATATTTCGAATGCCAATTCTTTATCTGGGTAATTCGAATATTCGAAGTGTTTTAATTTCGAATTCTGTCGAATATTTCGAATGCCAATTCTTTATCTGGGTAATTCGAATATTCGAAGTGTTTTAATTTCGAATTCTGTCGAATATTTCGAATGCAAATTCTTTATCCGGGTAATTCGAATATTTGAAGTGTTTGAATTTCGAATTCTGTCGGATATTTCGAATACGAATTATTTAATGGGACGATTCGAGCATTCGAAGTTCTTGAATTTCGAATTCTGTCGAATATTTCGAATGCCAATTCTTTAATGGGACGATTCGAATATTTGAAGTGCTTGAATTTCGAATTCTGTCGAATATTTCGAATACAAATTCTTTACCCGGGTAATTCGAATATTCCAAGTGTTTGAATTTCGAATTCTGTCGGATATTTCAAATACGAATTATTTAATGGGACGATTCGAGCATTCGAAGTTCTTGAATTTCGAATTCTGTCGGATATTTCGAATGCCAATTCTTTAATGGGACGATTCGAGCATTCGAAGTTCTTGAATTTCGAATTCTGTCGGATATTTCGAATGCCAATTCTTTATCTGGGTAATTCGAATATTCGAAGTGTTTGAATTTCGAATTCTGTCGAATATTTCGAATACGAATTTTTCATGCGGCTAATTTGAATTTCGAATAATGCTGAATTCTTCGAATAGGAATTCTCTATTCGAACAATTCGAACATTCCAAGTACTTATATTTTGAATTACGCATTTCGTATTCGAATTACTCATTTCGAATACTAAACCAATGCTCCAAACACTCCCCCCTAAACATCAATCGCACCAAAAACCAATCGTTTCCTCCCAAACAACAGCTGATCCCAAGAAAAAAAAAAAAGAGTACAACAAATTCAACTCTCGAAACGAATTGCATCGATTCGCGAACGATTCACCGCGGAATTCTGTCCGATTCCGCGCGATCTGCGACTCCCGCGAGGCGTCGAGGTATTTAAAATTAAATTCACTGTTGTAATGTAGCACAAATGGCAAGCTGCCACGAGCAGCCACAACCAGTCTGCCTTCCTTCGCTCGTGTGTCGAGAAGCGAATCGAAAGGATTCAACTCTTCGACGAAAAGAAAAAAGAGAGAGAGAGAACAAGTACCGAAGGAAGAAAATGCAAAAGGAGGAAAAGTGAGAAAATATACAAGGGAGAATTTCAGTTTCCTAAGGGTGGGAAAAAAGTAGGGAACGAGTGGGAGGAATCATTATCGCGGTTATTATCGTCGACGTCGTCCCACCTTCTCTTCTCTCGTGCTGTCTCTCGCGAATATATACCGAAGTCGCGGGGCGACTATCGAAGCTTACGACGCGCCTGACAACGGCCGATGGAACTTTTCCAGAGTTGCTGGCCCCTCCCACCGTGTCCCGGGCCACCTGAACCGATCCCCCATTCGGATTACATAATCGAATTATTGCGGAAGCACGCGAACAACGACGCTCCTCGACGACGACCACGTGACTCGTCGAAACTCGACCGGAAACCGAAACTCCGACACGGCGGGGATAATTCTCTGGCCGTGGGTGCTTGCTCAGGTCGATCCTCTACCGGAGTGAGTATCAAAAGCGTGAGGTAGAGCAGTTTCGGCTGGGGACAGCTGGCAAATATGACTAATATCGCCGCTCTAACGGCGAACTTGGCCAAATTGAGAAAATCACATTTTTCGGGGAAAGGGAAAGCGAATTTTTTTCGCGGTAATTTTCATTGGCGACTATGAGAAAATTAACGCGAACGGCGTATTTGGCGCAAAGATGATTTTCATTTAATTGAGAAAATGGTTTTCTCCCTTTTTCGCAATTTCGTAACTCTGTTCCCGAATTGAATTTCTGAAGAATTTTTGAATTTTGGGCAATACTTTAAAGGAGGTTTGAGCGAATTTTTAAATAAATTTGGAATTAATTCTCGAAGGAATTTGGAATTTGGAATCAATCCATCAAATCTTCGCACAAATTAGAAATTAATTTCCCAGAGAAACTTCGAGTTCACTGTCGCAAAAAACTTAGCTTCTCGAGAAGGACAACGGAGAGTGAAATATTTGCCCCGGGACCAAAGAGGAGACAATTTCATTATCACCGCAAGAATTATCAGAGATCTTCTAATAAAAGCTAATTCACAGATAAAGAACAAAGTGTTCGAATAAGGAGCTTCGTACGACTGCAATTCGAATTAAAATATCTTCCTCCACTGTCTCCCACCGGTTCCACGTTTCTTCCTCTGAGAATGTCCAGTTATCTCAACGTACCGAGAAACAGACTTGGTGGAAACGCGTCTCGATAAAGCCACAATTCCACGATCAATCTTCCGTTATTTATGAGTCACTAATGTTCCACCACCGGTAACTTATCTCTACCTAACAGCTGTTTTCCGTGGTATATTATTCATCGCTGTACTTTCCACTTCGAAGTTCAGATTCTCAAGCAGCAGTTCTGCTGACTTAATCGTCCGACAATTACCAATTGAAGTCTTTCCAGGTAGAATAAACTCTGTATAGTGGAATTTCGTTCTACTTCAGTTCCTTTTTACTTTTTTATTTTTTCCCGAATTTAGTGGACTTTATTTCGCTGCCTCGATACACTCGAGCGAACGTTCGCGCGAATTCAATGACAACCGCGTCATTTCGATCACGTTCGACGCGAGAGAGACGCGAAGAGAACGCGGAGTAGTGTGACGCGGCTATAAATAGATCTGATTATTCACCATGTGATAAAATGCCTAACGCGAAATAGTGCACTCTTCGCGCGGTCGGTTTTGTGTCGACAAGATTTCGAGCCGTGCGTCGGATATTCGTCACACGTCGGTCTAGCCTTCGAAATTTATAGCTATCTGTGTTTTAATGAAGTACCCGCGGTGGAAATAAGATGGAATAACGGGGAAGGGAGATCCGTCATTGTTACGTGAAAGAAATTTTCGGAAATTTTCCGTATTTTGGCAATTAATGGCACTATTGTTTTAATTGAAATTTGACGTTTTAAAAAATTGCAGAAAATTAGAAATTGGAAAAATAGAAAAACTGGAGAAATTAGAAATTGGAAAAATTAGAAATTGGAAAAATTATAAATTAGGAAAATTGGAAAAATAGAAAAATTGGAGAAATTAGAAAAATAGGAAAAAATTGGAAAAATTAGAAATTAGAAAAATAGGAAAAATTAGAAATTAGAAAAATAGAAAAACTGGAAAAATTAGAAATTGGAAAAATAGAAAAACAGGAGAAATTGGAAAATTGGAAAAATTGGAGAAATTAGAAAAATAGAAAAACTGGAAAAATTAGAAATTAGAGAAATAGAAAAAATGAAGAAATTAGAAATTTAGGAAAATTGAAAAAATTAGAAATTAGAAAAATAGAAAAACTGGAGAAATTAGAAATTAGAAAAATAGAAAAACTGGAGAAATTAGAAATTAGAAAAATAGAAAAACTGGAGAAATTAGAAATTAGAAAATAGGAAAATTCAAGAAATTAGAAATTGGAAAAATAGAAAAATTGCAAAAATTAGAAATTGCAGAAATTATTTATTCAAAAGAGATAACATGTTTTGGGTGACTGATGAAGAAAGTTATTACTCTGTCTTCGATTTGGATATTTTTGAAACACGCTTCATTCTCTCATAAAATTCTCTGCTGTACCTTCTTTTCATCAAATATTAATTTTTCATATTTAACATAATTCGAAGAATGACATTTACAAAAAAAAAATTAAATCCATTTGAATTAAAAATAATTAAGTGACCTGTTTTAATCTTGAAATAATCGTAAAAAATTGACAGATTTTTCAAACGACAGAATTTCCGTTTAAAATCAATGGCTAACACAATTAAAATTAAAAGACAATTCCACTACGTACAATTCTCTCCTAAAACCTACGTTTTCGTCACGAACGAAGAAGAAAGAAGAAATAAATTCGGAGGACAACCATCTACATTCTCCCAAAACGAAAAGAAAAGAAAAAGAGGAAAAAGAAACCCACACACCCGACAACGACACTACAAAGAAACCACGCAGCCATCAAATCCAACCTTGATCTAAAACTCTCGTTTCCTTAGCCACCATCATCGTATCGACCACCTGTACCCATACACAATTTCTATACCGTCTCCAAAATCATCGTCCACACCCTCCAACCCGCATACATCCTCCTTTCTTTGACCCTCAGACAACGGAAGCCGCGAAACGAAAACTTCGCCGTACGGACAGAGGCAAACTTACTGTAAAAATTTCACCGTTCGCTGGAATAAGGAATTGTACAAATTTTCCACCTTTTCGTGACCCAATTTAGTCAAGCTTGTAATAGAAAGAAAGGAAAAGTATGTTTTGCTTGTCGAACTATTTTAATAATTATTCTTTGCGCTACGGTGAATGTGAAGATCGAACGGAATATACTGGGTGACGAATGTATGAAGAGAAACAATCGAAATTCAATTTTTCTTGAGGTAATTTTATTGTCAGACTAGGCTTCTTTTGGATATTACAGATTTGATTTTTAAATTAAACGATTTAAAATATTTGATGGAAAATATTCGATTACACTAGATTTTTTTTTTAGTAATTTCCATCGACACTGAATTTTGAATTATTCTAGGAGGTGGAACACAAAATTTAATTTTTTAAAATTTAAAGATAAATTTCGATCTTCCAGCGATCACTGTGTATCTACAGGGTGTCCTATAAGACACTTTCCTTTGTTACAATTGAGTCCTTTAATAGAAAAGAGGCACACGCGCGAAAATGTCATTTCAAACTTTTCATTATCTATTACTCAATAAAAAGTAAAGCAATTAAATCGAAAATACAATTAAAATGTCCCGAGTCAATCTAAACGACTTAAGCTTGTATGCCCTCTTTCCATCAGTAGCCTGAAAATAATTTTCCCAAAATCCCCGTTACCCCTCAAACCCCTAAAACCCCGTTACCCACCCTGTACAAACCCAGTAAAAAACTTGCGGTGGTAAACCTAGGTAAGATACACGAAAGAAGGTCGTCAAGGGGTTAAAAGGAGTAAAACAGAAAGAAAAAAGAAAAACGTCCACAAAACGGAAAGAAAAACCAAGAGAAATAGAGAAAGATCGGATGCACGGCGCGTTCCCTAAGGCGCGTTTCCTCTGCGAGATAACTGGAAAAACCGCGAGGGCGATAAGAGAGGAGCGAAAGAGCGAGAAAGAGAAGCACGAGGCACGTCGAGAGCCGTGGTGGCGGAGCAAATTTAAAAGTCCGGCACGTGTTCCCGCGCGCAGCAGGAGAGGGATGGCCGCGGTAGGAAGCGGCGGGGAACGCGACGTGGAAAAAGAAGAGAACGCGCCGGTATCGTTTTCAGACCGGCCGAAAGCCGATACTCGAACCGAGGCCTGCCGTGCGCTCTCGTTTTAATTACCATTTTTCTTCCTCTCCGATTTCTTCGCCACCTCCGTCGCCCCCCGCTGTCGTGTTCTTCACCCCCCTCCGCCCTTCTTTTCCCGTCACTCCGCTCCACTTTTTTCTTTTCCTTCTTCTTCTTCTTTTCTCGCTGTGGGAATTAAGGATATCGCTTTCCGTACGTACAGCAGCCACGTACGAGAGAAGCAAGTGGCAACAATTGAATTTCCACGGGTGGAAAAGTGAAGAGCACCCACCGTGATCAACTACGGCACGTGAAATTTGTGAGTCTGTGATGGGGAGCCTCGTTTTTTGGAGATATAGTCTGTGCGAGTCACTGTAATTGTTAGGTTAGGAAACTTAAATTATTGGTTTGAATATTGTTTCGTTTTTTTGGTTTTCAGTGAAGTTATTGGAGAAAGGAAATTTTGCAGAGGGTTCAAAATTGGAGATATAGTCTGTGTGAGTCGCTGTAATGACTACATTAGGAAAATTAATTTATTGGTTTGAGAATTTTCTCATTTTTCTATTTTTTTACTGAAGTTATTGGAGAAAGCAAATTTTGCAGAGGGTTAGAAAGTTGGAGATATAGTCTGTAATAGTTTGAAGATTGTTTAATTCTCAGGGTGGATTTCTGTATTTTTCATTGGAGTTATCGGAGAAAGTAAAATTGTCTGTCAAATGGTAAGAGTGGAACCGAAAAGCGACGGAGAATAGATGACCTTGAGCGGCCAATACATTTGGTCCGACTATAGGAGGCCTGAAACGAGACGCATCTTCCCTTCTCTTTTCTTTTCCGCCTATCTTGCATACAACGGTAGTAATTTTTGGAAATTTAATTTACCGATTTAAAAACTGTTAATTCATAGCATGGAAATTTTTATTTTCAACTGAAATTATTGGAGAAAAATGAACAACCGAGTTACGAATGCGAGTTAATTTTTTCGCTGTGACATTCGACTATAGTCAAACGTTGCACACTCGTTCACTGCGACGTTCGACTTTATCCACGCGTCGTCAAAATTTATTCTCCTTCGCTGCGACGTTCTACAATACGCCATTCGACAAATTACTAAAATTCACATAATCAAGTAATTCTGGAGATCAACAAATTTTGGAAATTTTCTTGCAGATATTGGTATTTACCTCAAACTTAAATTTAACTATAAAATAATTTCCAACTGAGCCCTACAATCTCAATATTTTTCATTATTTTCAAATATACAATTTTTCCAATCAAACAACACTATTCACAGAACAGAAAAACAAGGATCACCCAGCGAAAGGGTTGAAACCTGAAAACCGTCGTCGAAGAAATTCGGCAGCTCGGTCGATAAGTATAACACCAGTCGACGATATTTTTTCCGCGGCGTCGAGACCATTAGAGGGGGAACAGAGACGAGTCTACGAGTCTTTTTGCATACGCAGCTTGGCAACGTGCGTGACCTAGGCTACCGTCGTTACGTAAGCGGCCGCGCGCGTTAAGCGCGCTCCTCGATATTATCTGGCTAAAAAACCTAATCTACTCGCCAGGCAACGACGACGACGAACGTCGGCGAACGACGAATGACGAACGACGACGATGCAAGTAAAGGAATGAACGATACGAGAGACTGAAGTTGAGAAACACTGACGACTGAGCTCAAGGTGAACGAGATTCAAAGTGGCAATGGTGAGCTGTGCGAGCACGAGGGAGAGACTCTCCGAGGGTCCAACGTCCCTAATGCCTGCGCTTTCGTTGCACACGCTAGATACGAACCGAGCCTAGCTCCGTCTTCCTCTCGTACACCTTTCGATCCCTTTGCTCGGTCGTTCCCTTCTCTGCTGGCTGTCTCGAACGGGAACGAGCCAGCCGCAATGACGTACAGTGTCGTTTTATGGCTACGGTGTAGCTTCGATGTGAATGATAAAGGGATTTCGGTGTGAGTGAAATTTTGGTATCGCCGGTTACGTGGAATTTTTTGGTGGAAGAAAGGGGTTGCGCGGGTCGATTTAAAGGGTTAAACTGCCTCGACTAGTTGACTAAATCTTGTTTTTCTTTACTTTCGTCGATTCGTGTTTTCTATTTTTGAAAAAAATTGATGAATTTAATAGAATTGATAAGAGGAAGAAAGGGGTAAAGGTTACGCAAGTACATTTCAAGGGTTAAACTGCCTTCACCGGTTGACAAAATCTATTACTTCTTTATTTTCGTAGAATAATTTTTTCATTTTTAAAAAATTGATAAGAAATTTAATAGAACTGATAAGAAAATTGATAAATGGAAGAAAGGGGTGAAGGTTACGCAGGTCGATTTAAAGGGTTAAACTGTCTCGACTGATTGACAAAATTCATATTTTCTTTATTCTCATAGATTCGTTTTTTATTTTTGAAAAAAGTTGATAAGTGGAAGAAAGGGGTAAGAGTTACGCAAGTCGATTTAAAGGGTTAAACTATCTTGACCAGTTGACAAAATCCAATTTTTTCCTTATTTCTAAAAAATTCAATTTTTCGACTATCGAAGAAAATTGATAAGTGAAAGAAAGGGGTAAGAATTACGCGAGTCTACTTTTTCTTTATTTTTGAAGAAAATTGATAAGTGAAAGAAAGGGGTAAAGGTTAAGCAGGTCGATAGATCGGTTGATAAAATCCATTTTTTCTTTGTATTCATAAATTCATTTTTTTCACTTTATTATCTTAACTAAATGCTAAATACTACATTTTCGTTTGGAACGATTAGTGACAAAGGTTATCCTTGAAGCTTTGAATAAATTTCTCTCTCGAAACCACGTTTCGATATTTCAATTTTCACTCAACTTACAGATAAACAAATGACTACCTTTCCGCGTGAAAAACGCATGTTTCCTTTGAAATGCTGCCATATTGTCGACGATAGCTGATGTACGATCGTAGAGAAGATCGTTGTTGATAATAGCGAAGTACGGAGATTAAGCGAAGTAGCGATTTGAAGTGAACCAGTGATTTGTAACTACGTTTAGTGCTTACGTAGAAACAAATGGCCAAATAACTCAGAAATAATGAATTCTCACGTATAAACACGAAAGAAAATTGAAACTTATATCTCACTACAAAAACCAAGTTTGAGAACTTGGAAAAAGTTACTTCGAAAAACCAAAATAGGAAATTACAAATTTACCAATATTTCGAGAAATTTCTATCACATTCCCCTCGAAACAAAATGACAATTAGACTACAGCTCCAAGTACAAAAGCAACTAATAATAAAGTCAGAACGAGGAGTAATCCGAACCGGAGAAAAAGCGCAAAGTGAGGAAAAGTGCAACGTGTATTAATTAATTTTCCCTCTCGAGTCGGTCGTTCGTATCTTCGCAGAACAAGTGGCAATTCGAACGCTATAAAGTAATTAACCAAAGGCATATTTCCCCTAAGGAAAAAGCACGCGAGGAAACAGCTGTCCTGTTCTTACGATGCATAGGTTGCACTTCTCAGAATGCACGTGACTAAAAAGAAAATCACCGGTGCTGACATTACGTTGACGTGTTTAGCAAGTGACACGTCTGTAAAAATATTACTATGACTTAGCACTCTCTTCTCCGATACGTTGTTTCCGACCGTGGATCTGATCAATTCAATATGGAAGTGGATTAACCCTGCACGCGAATTACTAATTCATCTGATAACACCGTTACTACTCTTTTTCCTCGTCCAGCAGCTTTATCTTATTCAAACTTCACCCTACTTCTCACAATTTTGATCGAAAAATTGAAACTTGCTCTTTGTTGAATTTAAGAAAAAAGTATCCAAGCAAACTTCCAAAATAGAAATAGATATTTGTGTGCTGAGTTTTTCATTTTCTTTTTAGTGTCTTCCATTCCAATATGGTAAATTATTAAACTCAGAGTCCAGGAATTTTTGGGATCCGAACCTTCGACTGATCTTTTAATTTTCTTTCGGTGTCTTTCGCTCTACTGTAGTAAATTACTAAACTCAGAGTTCAGGAATTTTTGGGAACCAAACACTCAAAATTAAAAAACAGAAATAAATTACAAAAAGGTTTGATTTTATTCACTAACTTTTTTAATTCTAAACCGAGAATCCAGGAATTTTTCGCTCCCTTTTCTTCGTCAAAACTTTTCCACTCGCTCTCACTTCTTCAATTCAAAATTAACCCCATTTAAAAATCGAAAACCATTCCCCGGTGCAGTGAAATTTTCCAAGATAAATAGCCAAGCCTCCAACGATCGAATAAAATATTCCACTGAATCCACATTCTATTTCTGCAGTACCGGCAAACGCTTTTCACTTCTAATTCCTGCTCCATTGTTCCTCCCCGGGAGCAAGCTTTCTTCAACTTTCAGATAATAATGCCTGGCTTGCGTAACAGTCGCGTTCCAAAGGACATTACATAAGCTGGTCTCTTTCAATCGGCTAGAAGAACACTCGAAAATACGTCTGCCTCGAGAAATACGCGAAAACCGCGGTTTCGATTTCGCGACGCTTTCCATTTCCTCTCCTCCAATGCCCCCCGTTCTACTCGTTTCTCCACACACGAGAGTGTAGCAGCCAGCAGCAGCAGCAGACTCTCGAGTAGCGCTGGGATTATTTTTTCCATTCGCGCCTTACGTAAAGTCGAGTTTACGCAGGTCGGGATTCATGCGAGCCACGAGCACACATGACCATTCGCGAGCGCTTTTATCCTCGTGTGGGAGAGGAGAGTCGAGTGGATTGCGTTGGAAACTGAAAGAGGAATTTTATTTGTTGCGCCATTGTTAGGAATGAATTATTGATACCCTTTGTGAGAGTACAGATACGATTACCCTGGAATGCTGACATTAACATTTTGTCGTACTAATGTTAACACGAGGTACAGTGTGCCTGGGTGAAAATAGTATTTATATTTTTTTTTATTAATGTTAGAATTGTAAAAATCAGAAGAAATTAGTGAGTAATGCAGTTAGTGAATGCAATGATATTTTTCAAGTGAAAATAAACACATACGAGGGATCGGGACTTTTATGCTTGCCTTAAGAAACAAATAACATTGGAGAGATCCAAAGGATGCTTTGGCTAAGGGCGCGGAGTGCCGGCTTGCCAATCTGAGGTCGTGGGTTCGATTCCCGATTGGTCACATCCAATTTTTCCTTCGTTTTTATAGTGTAATAATTGCATGTACCATTCGTATAGTACTCTTAACATAGTAATATTGTATTTAATGCAGAATTTAAGAAGTATTGACATAGTACTCGTGTAAAATTTGTATCCGATTTATAACAGATGCTCGTACCATAGTAGTGTAGTTAGAGTAGAATTTGAGTAGTTTTCTTGTAAAATTTGTATAGTGTTTGTGTACCATTCAGACAGAACTCAACTCTAGTAACATAGTCGTGCACTATTCGCACAGTGCCTACGATTACTCACACAACAGTACTGAAGTAAGTACTCGTGCAAAGCTCACCTTGCGCTTAAGCATTATACTATTCACGTGGTACACGTGTAATACAGAATCGCGTGATACCCACTCATGCACTTGATCGTGTAATACTCGAGCAATAATGAAGTAACACTCGTATAGTAGTCACATGGTACTCGTACGATGATCAAAGCAAATAGAAAAATGTTAGTAAACACGAGTTGAATCACTGTCAAGTCGCGACAAGATCTTCTCTATCGTATCTTCTCTATTAATAATCACTTTTCTACTCGTATCAGTTAATCTTATCTTCACACACATTCGTTCTAGAAAGGCTCTAAGATTCGATTGTAGCCTCGAAAATTGAATTGTTTCTTTCAATGAAGAAAGTACGACACGAGGACAATTCTAAATTCTGAACAATGAAAAAAACGAGGCTCTCTCAATGAGATAATAATAAAGCAACAATTTCAATGTTGGACTGAGAACTTACGAAGCGACTCGAACTGTAAACCTTCGATAAAAATAATAAAAATACAAGATGACCATCCTAAATATTTCGCTTATTATTAATGATCAAAGTCCAATCTTAAGCGTATCCTGGATATATTCCCAGCCTTCGTGGAACCTTGGAACCGTTTAAAAAAAAAGATGCTCGTATCAAAAGCCGCTCGAAGGCCGCATTGTTTAACTCGTTAAATTCCTCCGGACGTCAGCGAGCATTGGATTCACAAAAATACAGTAAGCTTCGATGGAAAATCGCAGATCACCGGCGTATAATAACATAATAACTGTCGCGATAAAAATGGACAAATTACAAACTTCCTCCTGCTATATTCTTCAAACCGTGCAATGAAACACCCTATAGAAATCGGTGATAAAAATTAAAAATCACCAACGAACTGTTGCATCCAACTGGGTAAATTACACTTATTTTCTTTTTTTTTTAAATACAAATTATTTGCAGATAATCGTATTTTCCACTAACACGTTCTCGCGACTGATAAAATTTAACGCATCATTTCCGCGATACTATTTTATCGCATGCAAATTACGGTATTTTTGGACTGTAAACAATTTTATGGTTCGATGTGAATAACAAACGATACCAATTTCTTTCACTCGAGTTACTTTTGTCTAACGATAAATCAACGACGAGCAACCTTCCTTTCCAGCCAATTGCAACCTTTGAAAAAACTAATTTATTAATTTATAAAGTGGAAAATCCTGATTTTTTAAGTAGAACATAAATTAATAATTCCAAACAATTTAAGCACCGAAGATTTTTATTTAATTTCGGGTGAAGGCGATGAAAAAATATACAGATAATATTCCTAGTAAGTAGATGTATTTGAACGCAGAGCTGAAAAACGCAGACGCTTTTTCAACGAGATATGCAAATTGTGAAATTTCACGAGTGTACGAATCTCGGGGATGAATTTTCGAAGAAGACAATCCCCATTACTGCGATTCCCAATAATCCGTTCACGAGATCGACGCATTATTTCCAGCCAACGAGTTCGATATATCGGCTGCAATTGCGCCGATCACAACTGCACCGTTTATCGCTAGACGCCAGTGTATTGCAAACAATCTTCAGGCCAGCAGATACCGAAAAAATGATTAGGGACGGGAATGAACGCGTTATTGCCGTCGACGTATCATTACAGTCGCGTGCAACGTAACAGAAGAACCAGCTGAAGATAATAACTTTCGCCCATTGTGGGACAAAGCTCGCTCGAGAAATTTCTGTGTGAAAGAAAATTGAAATTCCGGAAAATTCATTTTTACCCTCTGTCTCGTAATTGTGAGACACACTTTTGGCGCAGTTTATAACGAATATGTAAAAAAATGGAGTATTATATTCGTGATGGATTGGGGTTTTAACTTTGGTTTCAATTTTTGATTGAAATTTCTTAAAAATTGGAGAGCTGATAAATTTAGACTTAGTAAGCTTAATAAGTTTGTCTTTTTTTTTACAGTCTGGAGAACAAAGCATAATTTGATAATTATTTTTTGCAAAGAAATGGAGAAAAGGGAATATGGTAACCTGAAAATTGCGATTTTTCAAATTTACTAAATTCAAATTATGTATAGTAATTTCTTCCTTTTCCTATTTTTTTGAAACTTTGTTAATTTGTAAAGGACTTCAATAGAAATATCAAACAATTTTTTCTCTTTGCTACTTTTTGGTTCTTCAGGGTGGAAACAGCCTTAAAAATTGACGCGTGTTTTCCTATTTTCCTGTATGTCTGCAAAACTACAGTAGACACTAAGAAATTGTCAGAGTGAAAATTTAACGCATATTTTTGAACCTGACAATGGAATGAAATTTTTTCAAATAAAAATTGTCAAGAATCTATCATTGGACAGTTTCACGAGCACAAAAAGCCACTCAATTCTCATTCCAACAAAGTTTATACACCTGCTCTAATTTTCCACAACAATTGTCACATTAATAACTAGTCCAAACGCCATGATTGGCATGCTTTCTCCGAAATTGACCAAACATTCCCAAAGGATCATCGCATTAACCGTACATCTGTCGCGTTAATTGTTCCATACTCGACGCACGTTTCTCAAAATACTCAGCACGAGAGCACAAAACCGCAAATAGCTAAGAGACAAACACGTGTGTGTGTGCCAGCGTAAAAAAGAAATTGGAAAAAACAAAGGATTAGAGAGATCAATATTCTGACGCGTTCGAATTATTTTCTCTTTCTTTTTTTCGAGAACGTCCATCTTTTCTCATCGCAGCTGAAGAAGCGCCATTTATTTTTAAATAATCGCGCCACGAGGCCGTGTTACAGCTAATATTTCTTTTTTCTTCTTGTTCTTTTTCCTTCCAGCGATAACGTAACGCGCACGATGGAAAGTTGACACACAACCTTGGTCTCTTCTCTTCTCCTCTGGCCACGCCGGCCATTCCAGTTTGTCTTCGATAAAAATAATTATGAACAAGCGCGATTCCTCATCACCGACCATTACGTTACGCTTTATCGCACGTTGTTAACACTTTTAACCCTTTCTTGACCGAATTATTTTCCTCCTTTTTTCCGTTTTTCTTCGAGAATTTCTTCCCATCGGCGAAAGGTTTGAGGATTTTTCTTCGAACGGTAGAGTTTTGTGTTCAATTAATAGGGCGGATACGTGGAGAATTGAGAAATAGAAATTTAGATTTCTCGAATTAGAGAAGGTATATATTTCGTTCGATCGATGTTTAATCATAGAATATTCAGGTATAGAAAGGTGGAACTTCCTGATTACAGGAATTGTGCTTGATTAATACTGAATAATTACTGAATAATTATGGAAATTTCTAGAATCGAGGAAATTATACGGTAATTAGAGGAAACTTAGATATGGATATTCGGACTTCGATAATTGCTATTAAACTTCTGTAATTCTTACTTTTCCGACTTGGTCAATTCATCGGGCGGAGGAAGAAAGTTTTCTTGCCTTCAGATTTTCGCGAAAAATTGAACGGAAGTGTACGTGAACATACTAATCTGTGTACGTGAATATTAATTTGGAGAAGAGAATTGAAAATTGGGTAATTTTTAGAAGAAAATTGAAAGCTGTGATATTTTAAGAAGAAAATTGAAAACTGTGAAACTTTGAGAGGAAACTTGAAAATTGTGAGACTTTAAGAAGAAAATTGAAAATTGAGAAATTTTCAGATGAAACTTGAAAACTGAAATTTTTAGAAGAAAATTGAAAGCTGTGATATTTTGAGAAGAAAATTGAAAACTGTGAAACTTTGAGAGGAAACTTGAAAATTGTGAGACTTTAAGAAGAAAATTGAAAATTGAGAAATTTTCAGATGAAACTTGAAAACTGAAATTTTGAGAAGAAACTTTGAAGGCTGTGAAATTTTGAGAAGAAAATTGAAAACTGCAAAATTTTGAGAAGAAACTTGAAAACTGTGAAACTTTGAAAAGAAAACTGAAAACTGTGAAATTTTGAGAAGAAAATTGAAAACTGTGAGACTTTAAAAGAATTTAAAAAAAAAACTGAAAATTGAGAAATTTTCATATGGAACTTGAAAACTGTGAAATTTTGAGAAGAAACTTTGAAAGCTGTGAAATTTTAAGAAGAAAGCAGAAACCTGCGAAATTTTCACATTCGAAAAACGCGAAAAAGACTAGAAAAAAAAAAAAAAAGGTGAACACGACACGAGAGCCAAAGCAACGTTCAACTTCTATTTCTGCTTTGCTTCCGTGGAAATAAACAGCTTAGAAGAATCAAGGATTTGTTTCAGGCCTCGAGCACAGAATGCTGTGTGTACACGTAACTTGCGAATCGTTTCCATCGGTTGCTTAATGTGTGAAACATTCGCTACTCTCGGTAAACGTAAACATAATTTATCACGTATCGCTACTCGTGACGTCTCGCTGACGATCAACCAAGTGCTCTCCGATCGTAAAAGCGACCGATAGAATGGAGGGAAGTATTTTTATTCCCGGGACGAAGCGAACGGTTCTCAGAAACTTTTCATCGGAACGTTCCTTCCTTTCATCGACGTTTCCCTGAAAATGATCGTTAGGAACGTGATATCGTTCGCTAATATAGGATTCGATGGAACAGTCTCTGACTTCGTGGAACAGAATCGCTACTTTTAGAAAAATCGATGCTTCATAAATACCAGATTGAAATTTTTCGCTCGGCGAATTATTTAAAGCGAATCTCGTTCTACCTGTACCTAACGTAAAGTCGCTCTTAACTAACTTTTCAGAAACAGGGAAAAAGTATTTTTTTCGAAAATCTCAGAAACGAGGAAAATATATTTTTTCTAGAATTTCAGAAACAGGGAATAACTATTTTTCTCAGAAACAAAGAAAAGCTACTTCTTTCTCAGAAATTTCAGAAGCAAGGAACAATAATTTTTCTCAGAAATTTCAGAATCAATCTATTTTTCCCAGAATTTCAGAAACAAAGGAAAAACTGCTCCTTTCAGAAATTTCAGAAACAAGGAAAAACTGCTCCTTTCAGAAATTTCAGAGACAAGGAAAAACTGCTCCTTTCAGAAATTTCAAAAACAAGAAATAATTATTCTTTTCAAAAATAATTAAAAACTGATTATCAAGCACGATGCTATATACTTCTTAAAACACTGCATTTGTGCATTTTTTAGCGAGAGCCGAAGTGTTTTCAGAGGCAATATGATTATTTCGCACAGAGCGCCAATGAAGTTGTCAATAACGAACTACATCTCATTCCATAACCAGGAAACTCAGTCGTACACCGGTCCAAACCCGTCGAAACCGTTCCTCCAACTCTCAATTCCACGTTCCAAGGCAAACGACCTTCCGGTGAAATTGCAACGCGAAAAATTCATCGTAGGGAGCGTAAATAATGCAGGAGACGCGCTAAGGAGGAGCAAAGGGGGCACCGGTTGCTCGGTTATTCGTATCTACAGGTTGCAGATTCCGCTATGGTATCTGGAACGATTCCAGCTGGCGGA
>NW_017100556.1:525561-526239 GCF_001263275.1 Habropoda laboriosa
GTCGGCCGATAGAGAAACAAATTAGAATTCGACTCGGTGGAGCGATGGCGGCCGCGGAGCGACCCTTCAAAGTGCAGTTACAGCGGCCAATTTGCCCCAGGGCCGTGCCACAGGAAATTGTAATTTATAGTGTAACCGTTCGACCTTATAAATTTCGAACATGCAACAACCGGCAGGCCAAGTCGCGAAAAATAACATTCGACGCCTTGTCGAATTTTCTGTCGAATCTCGCGGATCGCTGGTATTCCCTTGTTTGGTGGGTTCGTGATTTTCTCGAGGTGACATAATAGCTCGAGTGAACGAGTGACGATTACTTGAGACTACGAGACGTTAATATTTTTGAAAAGCAATTCCTCGTCGCGTTTAAAAAAGAAAAGAATGTTTGTAGGACCTGGGCAAGTTTCTTTGGATTTTAACACTAGAACTACCGACCGGGTCAAAATGAAAAAAACGTAAGTATTCTCTCGCTTGTAACTTTCCGAATTTATATTCTACATGTATGCTTCTATTTCAACTTACTCTGTCAACTTACTTACTTCTGTTTACTTACATAAAAATTCACTTTTGGAAAGTCGCTAATGGGTCATTTTGACTCGGCTGGTAGTTCTAGTGTTAAAAATGGAGGAAGTTACATTTTCGACATTTGGGTGATTTTTAGCAATACACTCTAAATGGTAA
>NW_017100556.1:526294-527411 GCF_001263275.1 Habropoda laboriosa
TTCTTTGGATTATTTTAAAAATGGAGAAAGATACATTTTCTAGATATTTGGTGATTTTTTATTAAATACTGTAACGGGAAAAATGCAAGATTTGCGCAGCTTGGTCCTTTTATTGTTTACTGGCGATCAAATCTGAAATGATCGAAGAAATAATATAGACGGAATAACGAAGCTGCCTGAAAATTGGCAGATCAGGAACGAAACAACACGTGACAACAAAATCATCGACTTTTCAATTATAAACATTGTTTCCTCTAACGCGATACCATTCAAAGAACCAAAAATGCTTGAAAACATAAAATCTATAAAATTTCTCTCCCTCGACTTCTCTAAATTCCCCAAAATATTCCAAAAATAAAACAAAATACTCCAGCTCGAAAATTTCCCTCCCTCTGTTCCCCCAAATTTTCCAAGTCACCCGAAAACTACTGGAAAACAAGAAGTACAAGTGAAAGAAACGTCCGATCGCAGCCGAGATGAGACACGAGGAGCTGAAACGTATCATAAAGACGGAGTATTGGAATAACCGAGCCAGCGAGGGCGAGAGTGAACAAACCGAGAGAGAAAGGGAGTGGAGAAGGTTGAAAAGAGAGACGGAGAGAGAGGAAAACGCGGCGTGGCGGGCAGGGCGAAAGAAAGGGATGGAGAGGAAATGGCAGCACGCAAGCGCAGAGAAGATCCTTCGCGAAATGCACGGGGCAGGATGCAGCTCGGCTTCAGGGTCAAGGACGATTCGACAGAACGTGCACCCCGCGCCGCCTCCTTCGCTCCACAGCGGAGGATCCTTCGCGCTGAAACCACCATCTCTCCCCGCGCACTCTGACCCCAAAATGCCAACGAAACTTCCGACCGTGGCCTGCGTTCCACCATTTTTCACCGATTCGAAATTCGTTTTATTAACATTAACACGTTAAGCGCCATGTCAGTCGCCGGTGACTGACAGTATACTTTTCGTTGGTCTTCTTCTGTTTATAGTTCGCATGGCCCACTTGACGGTCGAGTGTAAGCAAAACAGTTAAACAAACTCAAATGACCGGTTTTGAAAACCATGCATCTGTTTTTCTTCCCCGTTTTTGTTACAAATAAAAATGCAAATATGTGATGTTTTTTATTACTA
>NW_017100556.1:527451-539413 GCF_001263275.1 Habropoda laboriosa
AATCGCCTGCATTCCTTTCGGAAAAATATGATTATTTCATAACCGGTCATTTGACCGCCTGCGGTAAGAATAGGTGTACGTAAAGCGACGGTACCGTTAGCGTTAAACTGTTAACCCTTTGCGGTCCTACGTCGAGTCAGACTCGAATTTTTGCCTTCGGACATTATACAATTATATTGTGTCAATTTTGCTATTTTAAGAAAAATTACTGGAGGCTACGTATGTATATAACAAAACACACTGTCATCATGTTGAATAATTGAGGGAGACGGACGCAAGAAGGATGTGAGTTGCAGAAAATTGATTTTGAGAAAATAGTAATGAAGGAACAGGAGGTAAGAACTACTGAAATATTTAAAAACCACAGTTCGTTAAATTTTTGTAATTTTTATGAACGAAAGAATACACACTTTATTCTTCAGTTTGATTTGCCAAATGTACGTAATCGTTATATCGTGACATCGTCGTAGAATAAAATTAAAAAAAAAGTACTTCTCAGTACTTGGGCCAAAATTTCAATATTTTGCGAAATTCGTACAAGTGACACTTTGCATTTCGCACTCATTTTCCAAGTGTTGAATTTCTAAATGGGCGAAACTTTGATCAAATTAAAATTAGTTCTCATTTTTTAAACCGAGCAAAGTATTGTATTTCTGAAAGAAATACGTGACCACGGCAAATATTCCAGCAAGCAGAGGTAAAATGACAAATTGGAATTTGACGAAACCAGATCGAACTTCACACTCCCCCAAACACGCCTAATCCCGTACCTTAACACACCCGAAAAACACATTAAAATTCGAACGCCTGGGTGGCGAGCATTTCGAACGGGAAATAAATGAGAATGTCAATCACGATTAAACTCACGCGTGTACGTACAAGCTACACGTCAGTCGATTATCGGTGACATAATTCGCCAACCCGCCAATACACACACAAACGTAAAAATCTCTCAGTCAAACGGCATTGTAAATGAACAAATAAAAGAGCAATCTTGAGAATAATAACGACACACTCTCCTTCCGCCCTTCTGTACATTCTCTTTAATTATTATCGTCAAACTCGTTGGTGTACCAAAGAGAGTAGAAATTTTGAAAAAAGTGTTGCAGCCGATGGAAAAATTTAGGGAGCCGATGAATTCGTTTAAGAAATTTAAGAGAGGTATCTAAAAATTTGCGAATATTTCTAAATGTGAAAAATGGATCGAATAAGGCTCTAAAAATCTTTAACGATCTCAAGTCAAATTTTGTAATAAATGTGCAATCAGAATCGCGATACGAAACTTTATATGCAAGTTTGAACTCAGAAAATCGTAAAAATCTTTTCTCTACAATTTCTATTAAATGCACCAATGAATAGTCCATCTTTTTTTCTTCGTCGAATGCAGTATTTGAAGTTTCACAAATTCTAAGATCTACCTGAAAAATGAAAAAAGGCGGCAAAATATTTCAAATCTAACATAGCGAATTTCGAATTTAAATATGGCGCGATTAAAATTAAACAATGAAATTTGAAATTACACCATACTCGGCCCAGCAAAGTTGAACATTTCAAGCCTGCCGAGCGAAGTTTCGCAAATCCCAGGATCTACACGGATCCGCCCTGTTTCATCCAACGGTCGCAACAAAGCCTTTATCGATCTCTCAGATCGACCACCGAACCGGTACGCGATTTATGCAAAATTGTCACGCGTTGTTGTCGTATTACTTAACGCGGCACGGCTATTTTGGCGTGGTTACGTGGCAGCCGCGATTGCACCGCGAAAGTACAAGCCAGCCAGCCACTTTTGTACCGGCGTTGCATGCAAAAACACTTTTATCGAACTTGCGTAATTACCGTGCAGTTTTTACAATCGGCCAGAAATTTTTACAACGTTTCAGGACACTTTGCTCTCTACCTCTTTGGCTCGAGAGTCCTTAAACGGCTCCTCTCGACTGGCCGATCGATTTCGATTATCCCGTGAAAGTCGTAGCTTTAATCCAAGTGAATGGAAGAAACGATAAAGATGAATTCAGGAATTTGCCCTTTTTTCTTTTCCTGGCAAGGAAGTATTTATTTATTTATTTTTTTTTTTTTTCAAGTTGTAGGTGTTCGTTGAAGAATTATTGCGTAGATAATTCGAGGTAATTTATCGCAGCTGCTTTCACTGGAGTGATGAATCAACAGCACGTTGGCTTGTTGGTAATTATCGAAATGAGCCAAGACTTGCGAAACCGACAAATACAACACTACTGTCCACGATGAGTAGAAACTTCTAATTTAAACCGTGAATTTTCGAATCTGTTAGGTGAACGGTTAGGTACGTTTTGCAGAGATACTTCTAATGAATAATTATCCTGGAAATCTGAAGAATTCTTCGAAGAAAGTATGATGAATTTTTCATTGAATTTATTTCAGAAAAGGTAAAAAATTTTTCAGAGATAAATAACAGGATTTGTTGAATAAAACTTGTTATAATTTTTACTGTAATTTATGCACAAAGTTTGAATTTACCGTAATTTACCAATTACTGAAACAAATTTACTGTCGTTTATTAACTAAAATTAATTTTCCGTCATTTATTAATTACTAAAAAAAATTTACTATAATTTGTGTACAAAATTTAAATTTACCATGATTCATTAATTACTAAAAAAAATTCACAGTAATTTATTAGCTACTAAAAAAAATTTCCCTTCCATTTCTTAGATATTTCACAAACTTTTTGATACTTTGTTTTATTAAAGTAGACTAATAACATCAAACTCTCGTGTCCACACAGAAATTCCAGCTCCGCAAAATTCTGCTTACTCCTGAATTTATCATTCCCCCAAAAATTGCATAAAAAAAAAACAAATTACGTCCCGTTTCATATTTCAAAGTGTATTTACCTCCGCTAAAACTGGTAAAATAATTTCCGGGCCAACTTTTCCATACAAAACACACGCTGTGCGCTGTGCACAGCGCGAAAATGATATTCGCGGATGAAAAATGGGATGGAAGAAGAGCTCGATCGCAATTATGAACGAGAGAATGAACGTGCGCGCTCGTCGAGGTTGTTTTCGAAGGAATTATTGAACAGCCAGAATTTACAATAACGTGATCGTCACGTGGGTAACAACAGGAAGATAAGATAGGAGGTAAAATATGAGAAGGTTAGATAAAGAAACGCATGTGCATCGGGTAAACGAATACATAAAACCGTGATCGCAGAAAATTCGATCGAAATTGGCTTTGGCTGGTTGTTTACCAAAAAGCCGACAGGCTGACACGGTTATATTTTTTCGATAGCCTTTTAACGCCAACACAAAGCGGGACATTCGTCCACGTGCCACGTCTGATAAACAACCGCGACGACAAATAACGAAAAAAGAAAGGTTTTTTTCTTTTTTTTGATTGATTTGTGAAAAAGAAATAACGATCCTCTTCGAGACTGTGCAAAATGTAATAATAAAAGCTTGCGATCGGTGTTTTCGACGAGTTCGAAGAATTTTCAGATCTTCGATGCAGAACGTTTTAACGACAAACTGTTAACATTCGCGATAATCATTATCTTATTTACGAACAGCATTACTTTCTTCGCTCCAATCAAGATTAAACTAACAATAATAATCCTTGGGAATGATCAGGTTCCTGGGAGACGTAATAGATTTTTTTTCGTTTGGAAAGAAGATTGATTATGCTTCCCTAAGTGATAATACTGTGTCGCAGTTTATTGTGTAGGATTTCGCTTGAAATATTCGTGTGTATTGGACAGAAACGTGAATTTGGAAAATTAGATTGAAAAATAGCGTTACATTTCACGTGGTTCGTAAATAAATTTTAAAAAAGAGAGATGAATATGTAATATTGCAAAAGTCACGAAATTCGCGAATATTCGTTGGCAGACGAACTTTAAAAAAAACAATTACGAAATAGAAAATTGAAAAAAAAAACTGATAAAAAAGTTAAAGAATCTCAAGCTTTGGAAAATTGGAAATTTCAGCGATTGAAACTTTGGAAAATTAAAAATTAGGGATCCTCAAACATAAAAAAGTTAAAGAATCTCAAGCTTTGGAAAATTGGAAATTTCAGCGATTGAAACTTTGGAAAATTAAAAATTAGGGATCCTCAAACATAAAAAAGTTAAAGAATCTCAAGCTTTGGAAAATTGGAAATTTCAGCGATTGAAACTTTGGAAAATTAAAAATTAGGGATCCTCAAACATAAAAAAGTTAAAGAATCTCAAGCTTTGGAAAATTGGAAATTTCAGCGATTGAAACTTTGGAAAATTAAAAATTAGGGATCCTCAAACATAAAAAAGTTAAAGAATCTCAAGCTTTGGAAAATTGGAAATTTCAGCGATTGAAACTTTGGAAAATTAAAAATTAGGGATCCTCAAACATAAAAAAGTTAAAGAATCTCAAGCTTTGGAAAATTGGAAATTTCAGCGATTGAAACTTTGGAAAATTAAAAATTAGGGATCCTCAAACATAAAAAAGTTAAAGAATCTCAAGCTTTGGAAAATTGGAAATTTCAGCGATTGAAACTTTGGAAAATTAAAAATTAGGGATCCTCAAACATAAAAAAGTTAAAGAATCTCAAGCTTTGGAAAATTGGAAATTTCAGCGATTGAAACTTTGGAAAATGAAATGTTGGACAAATAGAACCCCTTGGAAAATGAAATGACGGTCCCTCGAAATGTGGTTATCTGTCGATTAAAAAAAAAACACCAGTTTTTCGATGAAAAGACTTGCAACACGCGAATGTCGTAAACTAATTCGTCGCATCGTGTTTCCGCGCTGAATATTCATTTAGCAATTTTCACCTAACGCAATATCTGGCAGAGAGGGCGCGAGCGCGCGCGCTTGCGTACACGCGTGGTACACGCACAGGTATCGCGTGTGGCAAATAATTAATTTAACATCGGACCAACCGCGCAAATAACATCGATCGTTCATTCTTGGCCATATACTACATAGTTGGAACGGTGCATTTACACTGCTTCATCACCGCGCTGCTCCACGTAAGTACATGCATTTATCAGATTTAAAAGATGTATGCACTTACGTATGCGCCGTGCATTCGCCATTAATGCACGCACGGTACACAACTATATCTACGGCCGCGAATCTAAATTTATTGACTGCGTGCACATACACGCGGCGGCCCCGCTCGCACGCGCCATTTTTCCATCGACGTGAACCTTCTTTCCACGCTCGCCCACCATTTACCACCGACTTGCTTCGTTTCCTCGGGTTCCGCCCAAAACGTATTTTTTTTAATGAACAGTGAATTCTAGTTTCAGAATTTTTTATTTTGTATTTTTGAGAGTTTACATTTCCCAAATTTGTAATTTTCGAGAATTCATATTTTTCAAAGTTTTAATTTCCTAGAGCTTGAATTTCCCGAGTTCTTAACTTTCGAGAGCTTGAATTTCCCGAGTTCTTAACTTTCGAGAGCTTGAATTTCCCGAGTTCTTAACTTTCGAGAGCTTGAATTTCCCGAGTTCTTAACTTTCGAGAGCTTGAATTTCCCGAGTTCTTAATTTCCCAGAGCTTGAATTTCCCGAGTTCTTAACTTTCGAGAGCTTGAATTTCCCGAGTTCTTAACTTTCGAGAGCTTGAATTTCCCAAGTTCTTAACTTTCGAGAGCTTGAATTTCCCAAGTTCTTATCTTTGAGAGCTTGAATTTCCCAATTTCTTAATTTCCCAATATTCAAATCTTCGAAAGTTCGAACATCTCAAACATTTAATTTTGCAAACTTTAAAATCGCCAAATTTCCAGTCTTCCCGGAAACCTTCTTCACATCTTCGATTAAAAATTTTTAATAGCCTGTCGCTACAAAGTGAAAAGATCAACCATTTTTGGTCTACAGAGAGATCGCCGGCGTTATTCGATATGGAATTATGGAATAGTGAAATTTTTTTAATGCATATGCAGTGTGCATAATGAAACGAGTTCAATCATACTGTTGCATGTTATGTGGGACAGAAGCACGGACTTTCTCCTTCAATTTTTTTCTTTCTTCTTCGTTTTTTCTCTACTATGAATACTTATTTATCTGAAAGGGAAATGCACCGCCGCTAATAACTTCTTGCTCGAATCAACGAGAGGATTATTCCATCGAAGAAAAAAGAAAAAAAAAAGAAGGGAAAAAAGCTATCACAGTAAGACGAGAGAGATACTTATTTCCAGAACGATAAAACGTACAGGAATGCAATTTGTAACCGGGCAGTAACCGGGGAGTAACGTACATTTCAATTAATAATCCACCCAAGAAAATTTCTCAATTTCACATTTTTACCGATCGACGGTGTTAGAAAATATATACCGACGATATACAACGCTGCAGCGGAATTATAATTCACTGTCATTCCGATAATTACAGATTTCACCGTAAACGAGGACAAATGCAATTCACCATGGAATCTGATAGATCGAAACATAATCAATCACAAGTGGCAAATCTCTTTGAAAAATTTTCCGCAAGAAATGAATTATCTTAAGTACAACAAGCAAAAAATATCTATCTTGCCCGTTTACCAGTTTTGTCTTTTAACAATCCGCACACTTTCATTTCAACGTTTCCGGAACAACTATCACACTTTATTAAACCTTCGCGAGAAACCATTAAATTTCACAACTACCTCAACGTTGCAATAATTATGTGGCAATGTTACAAATGTTGCTAATGGCCCGTGTATTTATTTATCCACAGAGTAATTTATCTGCATTTTTTTCCTCGTCAGATCTGGAAACACCACTTGGGCAATAACGAAAGGTGCCAGTGGCTGGAAATTCGTTCGGTTTCGAGAAAAAGAAAGAAAAGAACGTTACGTGAGCTTGTCGCGCGACTGGACACAGGCTAACTAAATAGACTAAGACGAGGCAGGAAATTTTTCAAGGCGTGTAATTAAGCTAGCGGTATAATAACGCGCCGCGAGTACAATAAATACGACGGTTGGTTTAACGGCAATTAGCGTGTTGCAGGAAATTATCGCTTTCTTCGCTACCGAGGGAGGTGTATTATGGCGGCACTTCGAAGCCGGTAGAGGTTTAATTCGATTAAACGTTCGCTGTACCGATGAAAGAAACATGAGCCATCTTGGTCCAGTTAATCGGGGTGCATGCATAAAGAGTGGCCACTTCAAAAACGAAAGCCTCTCTTCCTAATTTTTACGGCAACGAGCTCCGGGTGCGCGGAGGCGGAAATAGAAACTACTAAATAAGCCGCATCGTTTCGGTGTTATTCTAACTAACTTCCAGTTGCGAACTTTCGAGTTTGCGAATTTTAAACTTTCAGGCTTCCAAATTTCCGGCTTTTACATTTCTAATATTCAAATTTCAGATCTTGAAATGTTAAATTTTCAAATTTGAAAGTGAAATTCCGAATTTCCGAATTTCAAACTCTGGAATATTCAAATTTCCGAATTTCAAACTGTGGAATGTTCAAATTTCCGAATTTCAAACTCTGGAATATTGAAATTTCCGAATTTCAAACTTTGAAATTTCGAATTTTCGAGTTTCAAGCTGTGGAATATTGAAATTTCCGAATTTCAAACTCTGGAATATTGAAATTTCCGAATTTCAAGCTGTGCAATATTCAAATTTCCGAATTTCATCCTCTGGAATATTCAAATTTCCAATTTTCAATTTTGAAATTTCAAAGTTCAAACTTCCAAATTTTCAAATTCCAAGCTTCCAAATTTCAAATTTCGAACTTATGAAATTCCCAAACTCAGTCCTCACGAATGAAACTCCCACATCCACCTCAAGCAACATTCGCCCCACAAACTTAAAAACCTCATCTCCCAGCCTCAACAACCAGCTCCTCCATCTCCTCGTTCACCCAAAAAACCTGAGCAAACACACTAAAACAGAACGATCACGGCGAACCAAGAAAGACAACGCAGAAGAACCGCATTTATTCAGCGTTAATCAACGCAAATTGCAAGACCTCGGCAACGACGAACCAAAGAAGCTTCAACAATTCCCCCCTATCGTTCTCCGCGGCACGGAGCAAAGGTTTCTCTGGATAAATCTCTCGATTAGAACGTGTATCACACGCGTACGCGACGTGAAACGTGTGAAACGTCGACGATCGGAAAAAGGACAGCCGTTGGATCGTTTTCGGAGAGCAACGTTTTTCCTTCGGTCGGCAGAAAATTACGTCGCGTCTGCTGCAACGGGCCACACACACACACACACACAACTTAACCGGAAGTTGGCTCTAACGCGCGACCACGACACAAAGGGGGACGCTTAAAAATTCAATGCATTTCAAATTGGTCAGGAATCGTCCCGTGCTCCCTACGGACCCACCTCGTGGCTTAATTTTCGTCTGCGTGGCTATTTTTTCAAGCTTTCAACCGTTCACTGGGAATATCGCTTTCCTTCGTCATCGAAAATTTAAACGTTCGTTTTCGCCGAATCTCGAACGGCTTCGACGGATTGTTGCCGTTTTCGCAGTTGTGCCCTTCTACTCCACTTATCCGTAATGTCACCAACGAGATCTCGCGGCAATAATGCCTCGATTCGGTGCTTTCGTGGAGTACGTTGTTGCTCCATTTTTAGAAACGTGTTTCCTACCTGTCGAGAGACACCTTGCGAAATTATCACGATCCTCTTGTGTACTGTTACTTTTGAACCCTTTGCTTTTTAACTAGACGGAATTCTGGCACAGATTCTCTGGTCGAGATGGGACAAAAATTAATCGTAGTTCTAAATTTCCTTTAAATTTACAAAACCGAGGATCATCGATACAGTAGAGAAACAGAAAATGTCTGTTTAGATGCACGGTTAATAGAAAAATGGTAAAAGTCGAGGGGTTTAAATTCGGAGTGCTTTGAACTTGATTTAATTGGACCATTAATTTTAGGTTACTTTCTAACAGCGAGGAGTAATTTGTGGAAACAATAGTCTTATGAAATTCTGCTTCCTCGCTGGGAGGAAACAGTGTCTAACGAGATTGCTCCAACTTTCTACTGTCAGGAAACAATGACTATTATTCTTATACAATATCTAATTCTATTAAATAATCCTTCTGTTCAACGGTGGGGTTCGTTGACCTTTAACTGCAGATCACTCGTCTCAGAGATGGGTTCAAATTTTTATTTCGCTATGAAAAATTTTACAAGATCTATAGATCACTTCTCTCAGAAATGTATCTGAATTTCAGAATATTTCATTTATACTGATTCAGTTCCGGAAGATTTAATTTATATTTATCTAACTTCAGAAGATTCTGATTTAAATCTTTCACCGTAAATTACGTTCACAATGCTCGAATTGGTGCAAAACATTACTGGAACGCAAAGAGTTAAGAAGGAATCGCGACAATACCCAACGTTTATCTCAACTTAAGCATTTCGAACGAGATCCACAACCTGCCACAAACAATCACCACCATCCCACTGTCAACATTCGTTCCTATCTTAAACCAACTCTCACACCTCGCTGGAATTTCACGTTGACACACCTACACACAATCCAATCTTTATCGATATCTCTAGGAACGATCGTTCACACTCGCGTTTATTTTCATTTTATCTAAACATCAACATGTACATCTCGTCAACCGAATAACAATAAATTCTCTCGAAAGATAGAAGTAACAAACTTACTCCTCGCAGAGTTCGAAATCAAGGTTAGGTTAAGTTAGGTTACGTTACCATTCGTTTTACGTCATTCGAGCAAAATTGATACCGCTTATCGGTAATTAAAGAAGAAATTGTTCCAACGAAAAATATTTTCGTCATCCATATTGGTTATCTGTAACCAAAAAAAAATTTCCCTCATCGATAATGATTATCGGTGACTACATAAAAATTTCGATCGTTTATATTGGTTCGTTCGTAACGAAAATAAACTGGAATAATTGTATTCGAGCAATTCAGCTCTTTAATTAATTCTATCGATAGGAATAAGTATAAGTATTTCCCTTGTCTCTGAACTTATGGAGATAATTATTGGTAATCAGAAAAAAATTTCTTCATCGATAATGATTATTATTAGTGACTGAATAAAAATTTCGATCGTTCATATTGGATCAATCGTAACGAAAATAAACTGGAATAATTGTATTCGAGCAATTGAGCTCTTTAATTAATTCTATCCATAGAAATAAGTACTTCCCTTGTCTCTGAACTTACGGAGGAAATTATCTGCAATCAAAAAAACAAATGTCTTCGTCGACAATGATTATTAGTGGCTAAATCAAATTTTGATTGCTTAGATTGGCTCGTTCTAAACGGAAATAAACCAAAATAACTATATTCGAACAATCAAGCTCTCCGGCCGATTTCAACACAAATTCACTCGGTACGAAGAGTTGAAATCGCGGCAATACTCGAGTTCGCGATTGGAAGCGAGAGATCGAATGGATGATAGAGACACGATTAACCGTAGGATCGAAATGCAGCAGGTAAACAGGCATTGTTCGTCAGCAGTCGTAACGAGAATCCTTCTGTGTCGGCCGGCTAATAAGCCGGCATTAGGTGTCGGTTAGCTACAATTACGAACGTTAGTGACTGTTTATCGTTATGCAACCACCGTGTCGACGCAGCAGGTAGACATTAAGTTTATTAACAGCCGCTCGCGTCCGTCGCGTCGGTCCTCTCGATGCGTGGTCACTGCGTGTACAGCAGCCAGCACGGCCAGCGGTGATCTTCGCGAGTATACACACAAGTGGAACACAGTTTTACGAACCGTGTGACTTGTCCAGGAATTTATGTCCACCCCGTTAGCAATTTTATCACGACAGAGATTATCGGAGAAATTCAATATCAGATTAGGAGGTTTTCAGCTTTGAAATTACGTTTGTTCGCAGATATGCAATTTCTATAAATCGACTCGTACAATTGACCAATACAACGAGAAGCTTTGTGAAATATACAGTTGCTGTTCGGAGGATTAGTATTGGCGAATTTGTTTAAATTGTATTTCTTCGTCGAAGTTAGTGTTGTGTGGATAATTGTTTTGGGGGGTGGGGGGGATGTTGATAATTTTTTGTGTAAATGCATATGTGGTTTTATGGAAAAGGTTGAATGTTGGTAGGTTTTTCACATGTTCTGAAAAAGGTTGGGAAAATAGTACAAACTGTGTCATTTGTCGAACTGTAAACCACCTGAAGCGAGTATGTTAATTATTGAGTATCGAGGAAATGTTTATGTAACGTGTCATGTTTGGAATCGTGGCTATTCAAAATGCCGCAGAGTATAGTGTGGACTGTAAACAGTGTATTTTAGGTGCACAATTATGTCGAGGTAGGATTTAAAATTGAATCGTGACGGGAAAATTTTCCAGTCGACATCCACTCACCAGTAACCTCCTGTGCAAAATTGTTCAAATATCAATAGAATTAGGATTTCAAGTTTGAACAGTTGAACTATTCGCATATTCGAAAATCGGTAAAACTCGGGATTCAACCTTGAATAGTTGAACTATTCGAGTAATTCGGGCATTTCGAATATTCTAAGATCAACAGAATTCGAGTTTCAACTTCGAATAGTTGAACCGTTCGAGTAATTTGGATAATTCGAATGCCAGTAGAATTCGGATTTCAACTTCAGATAATTCGGATAATTCGAATATTTGTAGGATTCGAGTTTCAACTTCGAACAGCTGAATCATTCGAATATCGGTAGAATTCGGATTTCAACTTCGACTAGCTGAACTATTCGAATATCAGTAAAATTCGGATTTCAACTTGGAATAGTTGAACCATTCGAGTAATTCGGATAATTCGAATATTCGAATGCCAGTAGAATTCAAATTTCACCTTCCAATAATTGAACTATTCGAGTATTTCCTACATCCGGAACTTTTCAAATTATCCGAATGAAGAATTCATATTCAAAATTACTCGAATCATTCAACTATTCGAACTTTCGCAGCTCCCAATGTATAGTACCACTATTACTATATATTTTTTTGAACAATTCGAAGAAATCAGTTGAAAATTCAAGGTGACGAACGGCCGAAGGGAAATTTCACGGCGGGA
>NW_017100556.1:539443-560864 GCF_001263275.1 Habropoda laboriosa
GGCGGGAACAGTGGAGTTTTCGATTGGAAAAGGTAACCAGGGTGACGGTGGCCATCCGGAACCAAGTGGCGAGCGGGCGAAAATTCGGCTGGCCACTTACCGCGAACCGATCGGACGACACGGGCCATGGGGAACGTCGATTAATAAATCACCGGGTTCCCGTGGAAAGTTCGACCGCGGATTTATTTTAGACGCGTTGCACCGCCGGCAAAATTTAGGACAACGTGTCATTGGCCCCGGCGTTTGCACGATTGCTGCGCGTATTGCATACATATGCACCTGTACCGGCCCACTTTCGCGTTGTCCTCGGCATACGGGCGAAATCAATCGCGCATGAAAAGAAAACATAACGCGGCACGTCCTTAGATTCCACGATTTCGCAAGGTGTAGAGACTAAAACACACCTCTGGCGAGGGTCGAGAAACATTGATAAATATGAGAATAATATCTATGATTCCGCAAAACGAAATCGGAATGATATTCCGCAGCTTAATAACCCAGCTATTAAACACATCTTAATTATAGTAATCAGTAGCCAACTCGTGCATTCTTAATCATAAATTCCTCGCGAACACACACACACGTTAACGGAAAAATAAAAACACTCGAGTAGACCTGACAATCTAATTGCTCTGGCACGTGACTACGTGGATAGCTATCATTTCATGCGTCTGGTATTCCATACTATTTGCATCAAAACAATCTCCGTTTTCTTGTCCGTACGATTTTCCTGAGTGACCTCTGAACGTTGCATACTGTCTCTACACTCTTCTAGAATTTATAATACTTTCTCGAAAAATCTTACCGTTACTCATGAAAGAATAAATCGGGCATTAGCGGTCGTAGGTGCCGTAGCTTCGATTGTTACGGTCAAATATTAGAAATCAGGTGAATAGTTAAAAATAAAAATTGTGAAAAATGTTCGAAGCTAAAAAAAAACCTAATAAGATTCATCACAAATTTTTCTAACTGATTTGTGAACGTTGCAAACTATTTCTACACTCTTCTACAATTTATAATACTCTCTCGAAAAATCTTACTACTAATCTTAAAAAAATTAATCAACGATTGGCAATCGATGATTAAGATCAAATATTAGAAATCAGGTCAATAGTTAAAAATAAAACCTCCGAAAAAATATTCCAAGCCAAAGGAAACCTAATACCATTCATTACAAATCTCATTACGATCCTCCCGAACGAACAATATCCCCACGCAAAAAAAAAAAAAAAGACGCGCGTAGTCGCGTATAATAATTCTCCGTACGATTAATGGCACGTGAAAGCCGCGAGTAAACGTGGAAAGAAACGCTGTTAACCTGGTTTCCGAACAATTTCTTATTATCTCGCGCATTTTTGCAAACATTTACGATCGCGAGGAGGAAGGCTGCCGCCAGGTATAAGAGAATCGAGCGAGGTAAACACGCAGCCTCAACTGGAATTACTCGTAACCGCAATTCATCGTCAACAAAACGCGGCGCGTCGATAGGGGAACGGATAATGTTAAAACAGGTGTGTTCCGATTCGCCTTCTCCGCCTCGCTCGTGGCGCGAAATTTCAAACGAGCCGTTTTTCCCGCGCCGCAACGTCTCCGAGCGAGGCGTATCGATTCCGTCGCGTGGACTCGCGTCGTTAAAATTTCACCGTTTCCGAATTACTACTACTGCTAACTTCGACCGAACGCTCTCTCTCGTCGTAAACAGCAACAGTTGGGAAATTAACATCTGCGGGACGACGCGTGTGCGCGCGCACACACCTTCGCCTCGATCGGGAAACGGGGCGCAACTAGCGAATCGCGTGGCGAAAGATACCTACTTTGTTCACCAATTAGATTGAAACGTTGATAGAATTGAAACAGCACCGAGGGGAATATTGGCTTTTTCAAAATACAACCCGGCGAAGGTGAAAACGAGAAATCTTCGCGTGCAGATAAATTGCTGGGATTGGTGATCGAGGAAGGGTTGAAACTTTTGTGCAATTGGGTATTGTTCTGTGTAGAGGAATTGCAATGGAATTGTAATTGAAATTTTTTTACTGCCCTTTTCGATTTCTCTTCTTTTTTTTTCTCTTTTTGTAAGGTCGTCGATACGAAGGGTTGAAACTCTTGTGTAATTAGGTATTATTCTGTGTTGAGGAATTGCGATGAAATTGTAATTGAAATTTTTTTACTGCCCTTTTCGATTTCTCTTCTTTTTTTTTTCTTTTTGTAAGGTCGTCGATGCGAAGGGTTGAAACTCTTGTGTAATTAGGTATTATTCTGTGTTGAGGAATTGCGATGGAATTGTTATTGAAATTTTTTTACTGCCCTTTTCGATTTCTCTTTTTTTTTTCTCTTTTTGTAAGGTCGTCGATACGAAGGGTTGATACTCTTGTGTAATTAGGTATTATTCCGTATAGAGGAATTGCAATGGAATTGTAATTGAAACTTTTTGGCTACCCTTTTTAATTTCTCTTTTTTTTCTGTTTGTAAAGTCGTCGATGCGAAGGGTTGAAACTCTTGTGTAATTAGGTATTATTCTGTGTTGAGGAATTGCGATGGAATTGTTATTGAAATTTTTTTACTGCCCTTTTCGATTTCTCTTCTTTTTTTTTCTTTTTGTAAGGCACGTCGATGCGAAGGGTTGAAACTTCTGTGTAATTAGGTATTATTCTGTATAGAGGAGTTGCAATGGAATTGTAATTGAAATTTTTTGGCTACCCTTTTTAATTTCTCTTTTTTTTTTTCTTTTTGTAAGGTCGTCGATGCGAAGGGTTGAAACTTCTGTGTAATTAGGTATTATTCTGTATAGAGGAGTTGCAATGGAATTGTAATTGAAATTTTTTGGCTACCCTTTTTGACTTTTTTTTTTCTTGTAAGGTGCGCCGAAGCAATACAAAATAAGTGATTTTAGTGAATTTAGACCAATCTCACAGTTAACGACATAAATAGGTAAAGAAAAGTGAACTAATTCTATTTTTCGAACGTGAAGTAACGAAGTGAAATATTTTTGCGAAGGAACACCCAAGAAATTTTAATTTTAATTTTTCTCTGAGACTATGATTTCATTTTTTAACCAAACAGACTTGAAACGTTGTCGATCAACGCGACAGAATAACGATTTAATCATAAAAATTTCAACATTCACGATTGCAATAAATCTTTCCGTACGTTCGCCAAATTTTTTCTCTTTTATTTTCAGCAAAAACTATAAGGGATACAGATGTACCGTTGTATACAGCACGAAATATTATTGAGTTTGGATTAAAAATTGAAGTAGAGATTTTCCGAGTTTCGCTTTAGAAATGGCTTCGATCGAGCTATCGGAAAATAATTCTTTCATAAGCTGCGGGGGTTACAACGGGTACTTTGTGTATCACGGTTTTCGCTCTAGCCAGAGAGTAGGCGACGTGATAGCAAGCAAATAGAGCTGATTCTCCGGAGACGAGGAAATGAATAAAAAATGAAGGGTGAAATTTCCCCGTAAACCACCGTTTCGGACGAAACCGATTCGCAAACGAACCTACTTAACAGTCACGAACGATAAATTTCTAACGATTCTCGATGAGAAGAAGAAAAACCACGGGAAAAAAAGGATCTATAAAGAAATTAATAAAGTCGAAACTTCTCAACTTTTGATATACGAAAGTTGCGTGAAATTTGCAAACTTCTCCCTCTGGTTCGGGCTGACTTTTAAATATTCCTGTTACAACGAGGAACGCGAGACACGGAGATTCGAGGCGCGACACTCAGGAAACGAGGAAATGAAGATCCTTAAATTTCACTCGGCCGCCGCAACGACAAAGAGTTCCGTTCGTATCGTTTCGTTAACATGCCAGACATCGTGTGGTTATTCCGTATCAACAGAGCACGAATCTTTCCCACCGGAAGTCACTCTTGGCGTAACGAGATATCTGCACGGAGACTCGTTCTGGGTATTCGAACTTCAACCTTCGTTTCACGCGAATTAAAGGAATCGTTCCAACTTACCTAACGAACCACTCTATCAATGCTACATAGAAGAGGACGAAAATTCTACTATCTAATCGTCAACCACATGTCTGATGATATAATACGCGCTCGTGACTGTGCCTCCAGTGTGACAAAGTTGTACCGTACGGGGTGCTTCGAGAAGATTTGAAGAATGTGCTGAAGACTGAAGAGAAACTATACTCTATTTCTCTGACAAAATGATTTTTGTTTAAGTGTCAACATTTTTCTGAAACACCCTGTATTTTAATTTTAACCCTCAACCCTTTGCGCTTGGAGAATTTCGTTTGTATGATCGACTGGCACCCTTTTTCAGTGAAACTTTTGAAACTCAAAAGTTTGAAATTTTTGTTAATTTACTTCATTTTAACACAAACAGACCTTGAACGAACTTCTAATGTATAGGAGTGCAAAGTGTAATTTACAAAATGGAGGACTACCAAAGACGAATTGAGCCGAAAATATTTCAACCCTCTCCGTCTCAATTAAAAATCACACAGGACAATTAATTCGGCTATTTAAAAAAAAAAAAACAAACACGTGACATCTTGGAAATTTGGTTTCCCAATTTCCCCGAACAATACAGAAACCTTCAACACAAAATATAAATTTCTTTCGGCAGAAAAAATTACTGGAACGAAATAACTTTATTATTCCCCGAAATCCACCGTTTAATTAAAAAAAAGAAAAATTGCAACACCGATAGAGTGAGACGAGGTAAACGTTGAAAATATCGTAAAAAAAAACAAAAAATTTCCATTTCGTTGCAACTAAGCAGCGGCTGTTTCCTGTGAGCCGGAGAGCCGTCAGCCGCAACGAGAGAAAATTGTCGCGATCTGTTGGCGAAAACAAATGCAAATTCACTGTCCGCGCGGTGGACGCGGCGCGCAGTTATTATAGCAATTAATTAAAATTCCTGTCATTATACGTCGTCCTCCTGCAGCCCTGAAACCATGCGTGAACCGCGACGCTCGGTCACTTTGCATGCACCCTCGGTAAGGCCTTCTGTTCGTGTTTCTGATGACATACTATTGCGATTGGAAATTACCGTGCGCGCACACACACGCACACACACATACACGCATGCACACGCACGTGTGTGCTATATAAGCCGATGTTGAACACGTGAAACGAAAACGGAACCACGCTGACGGTGCTAGCGTGAAAGATCCCGTTTTCAGGGTATTTTCGGCGGCATGTGAACACGTTAAAAAGGATATAATTTGAGCAATTTCTCTCGCTGTCGTTACGTACTTGGGGTAAAGAGAAAATTTATGCACGTTTGGCATTTCACAATTTTTTCATCCGAGACTCCTCAACGAGGCAAAGAAAACAGTACAGAGTGGTGCATTTCTTAAAATTGCAATTTTGTCTTCGACTGCAATATTTTTTGGTCACACTGTGTAAATAAATAAGGTTCGCAATAAGTCTGGGTCAAAAAAGACCCAGAGATCTTGTTATATATTATAAAACTATAAATCTGACGACAGCAGAAGTTATTTAAACAGTAAGAAGGCGATGGGTCAAAAATGACCCGAAGATCTCTTTATTCTTCGCTTCTTCAGAAAATTTTACTTTCTGCTACTTCGACTACGATTTACACGAATACTCAGAAATGTGCTTTCCTTCATATCAATTTTCTCTCAATTTCAGCCAATCTCTCGAAAGAAGTCCCGTATCTTAACCTTTCCACACCGTAACCGCGTGAATATTCATGCGAAGTGTCGAATTTAGAAAGACAGCGAAGAAACGAGAAGAAACCTCGCCTAAGACTATTTTTAAGAGGCAACCTTGAACGCGCCTTGCAAAAGATCATTAGAATTCTTAATGGTCGCCGTTTAACGCTCGAACGACACTTTGAAAGCAGAACACGACGTTTGATTTGTTCGTTCGGGACACTTTCGTTTGGTGTAAGAAGAGAGAAAGAGAGGACCGTTGCCCCGAATCGAGACCGCGGATCAAGGTTTAGCAGAAAATCGAACGTAGGTGCCACCGGAGAGCAGCCATCGGATATTTCATAGCTTCGAGACACTGTCGGCCATCGAGAAGTCACAGTGAATGCGGATCAGTTCTCTAGAGCGTAATTATTCGACCCATTTTGCTTGTAATTCTATCGAGTATAAAGGCTGCTTCTATTTGAGGTTTAAAGAAACGTAAATCAAGAGCGGCTAGCGCAGTGAATGCGGATCAGTTTTCTAGAGTATGATTTTACCCAACCTGTTTCTCCAATCGTAATCCCGCGATGTAATCGAACGATTTTAAACACGGCAAGGAAAACGAACAGATATCAGTGAGAATCTGTGAGCATCGACGAAGAGAGAAGTGTGTTTTTGTGCGATCTTTGAGAGAAAAGTATCGAGAAGTGACGGTAACAGATTGTGATAGGTTGAAACAAGAGAATAGCGTAATAATTGCCAAGTTTCTTTCAATGTTATATGTATGCAGTTCTTAGTACGAAGGAAAATGTAAGACGAAATTCCAAGGAAGTCGCTACTTCGGAAGTTCTTACTTGTGGAACACTTTGGTGAACTGTATACTCGACGAATTCTGTCGCGTTAATTCAAACACTGTGCAAGCTGAAGGGAAACCAAGGTGAAATTATGCAAATTCGGACATTGGAAATCCGACCGTCAGCGAATATCTCGTTGAATAAAAACCTGGCTCCGGGGATGCAAATTTAACTGTAATATTTCGCCGAGTCGCTAATTCCTCAGCAATCGTGGAATCTCGCGATTCTGGTGTCCGGTGGAACAGTGATGCACCGAGTGTTCGTAGATTTTTTTAAATAATGTATTTTACTGGGTATTTTTATCATTATTCGTATTATTACAACGTATAGAAATATTGCAATATTCGTTTTGCACCCTTTTACTGAAGCGCAATACAAAATTATTCAAATCGAACCGTATTTGGTACCATTTTCATTGGAAATGCTTCAGCAACTTGATCGACCCTTAACTTCAAAACATGTGTCTTTAAATCGTTAGTATAATCGTTGTCTGCCGATTTTATTTATTGAATCACAAATTGGCGCAATTCAAAATTATTCAAATCGGACCGTATTTGGTACCATTTTCATTGGAAATGCTTCAGCAACTTGATCGACCCTTAACTTCAAAACATGTGTCCTTAAATCGTTAGTATAATCGTTGTCTGCCGATTTTATTTATTGAATCACAAATTAGGAATTTTAAAAAAATTGAAATTTTAATTTTTATGGAAATAATGCATCTACTTGTAAATTCAAGATACACGAAGGAAAGTACTTGAAAATATCCATAATGTTGTCATAGTGAAACAAATATTCAGAGGCAAAAATTAAAATAATCCCTTAATTACAAAGTAAAAAAAAACTAAAAATTGTATTCTTCTTATTTTGGTGATTCATTAATAATTGAATTTCCACCAATCACAGGTCACAAAGAAGCAGTTCCGCGACAGTTAAGCGGGCAAAACTGCGCCACTTAAGTGAGCCCTACTATGAAAACCTATTCAAAATGAAATTTCTACCCGAAAAATATCTGAACCACAATTTTCCGAAAAATTTCCCAAAAAACATCCCTCGAACACTCTCCATTTCTAAGAAACCAAGTGCACCACAAATAAGCAACACTGCCCGAGGCTCCCCCCGGCGAGATCGCGCGTATTCACGAGCAATCAGCGTGTCGGCTGCATGAAAATGAGCGTCGGATTAAACGTGCAAATCCAGGCTGGACCAATCGAAAAATCAATCCCCGAAATCAATTCATCGCAAACGAAACGCGAGAGAGCGAAAAAGAGAGGGAGAGACACTGAAAGGCGTGGCGCGGCGCGCAGCACACGTCAACAGGGAGAAACCGTATTACGGACGCGGAAAGCGTATTTCGCGCGGCGCGGACCGGTTCAAAAATAGCGGAAACCGTCTGGTTAAACGTTGCTAGAGAGTTAGGAAGGCTGTCTCGTGTGCCACGGATTCCGTGTGCGTCTCGTGGCTGCGTTGCGTTATGTAACGTAACTACGTGGTGTAACGGGGCGGTTGGCGGTGTGGGCTTTTACATTGTCCGTTTCTGTGCCACGCACCACCTCTTCTTCCCTCCCGCTGCCGTGCTTTCGTCGCTTGGGGACAAAAAAAAATCGATACCCTCTCTCTTTCTCTCTCTGTCTCTCCCTATACGTACATACACATATATACCATCATCCCCTCGCATGTGTGTCTCCGGGTTCTGTGCGCCCCGTGTGTACCGAGTTCTCTGGCTGTTCCTGGCGCGCGGCAAAAAGGTGTACAAGCGAGTAACAAAGCCTACGGTTTTTTTACGTTTATGCACATTTCCGCCCCTCTGACGACTAGCCCTCCCAACAGACGAAACACACACGCGTCGACGACGACGACGTCGCTGTAGAGAGCGAGAGAGCCATAGAGAAATTGACCAGTGACTATGTATGTGTGAGTGTTTAGCGAATGTACAAATAAATTGGAGGAATGGTGAAATCGATTAAGTGTATGATCGAACGTTTTCCTTTGATCAGAGGTTTGATGACGATGTTTCTGGTGTGTGGTAGATATATACTAGAGGTATACTCGAGAGGATAAGGAAATTCGTTGGCCAAAGAGAGCTGTTGTAGATTCAACCAGGGTTGCGTACCTACTACCCCTTTGCGAAAGATTGTTCTTGCTCGACAGAGAGCAATCGCGCTGTTTGCACCATGTTTGCTTCCATTTGCTCTTGGCCAAGCACGCCTCGCGGTCTGCGTTGCTTCTAATTCGGGGGGAAGTCGAGACGTGCTGTATGCGGATTCTGAACAACGCCTCCGTTTTCGTCTAATGACCGGCTAGTCGCAATTGCTTTCGCTTCAGCCTGGGATGCTTCTTGAGGAGTCGGTGACTTCTTTCTTTTTTTGGAGATTTTCTCATGGATTTTCAGGTGAGGAATTTTCGAGAGATTAAAGTTGGGTGTGAAAAGGCTTTACTTTTTGATCAAGAATTTTATAGAATGCTTCTTGGAGGAACAGTAATTTTTTGAAAGATTCTCTGATGAATTATGAAATAAAGAATTTTGTAGGATTCTCAAGATCAGGTGTGCAGGTGATTACGAAAATAGTCTAAATTAAGAATGCAAAAAAATTCAATTTATCATTTATTTCACGTTGCATTGATTTTCTCATTTAGAAAATTTACCAACTAGCTACAATATCGTAACTATTAATAGATTTATCCCGTACAATAAATAAACAATCTATCCCACAAGTGAATTTCCATAGTACAAATGAAACATTTAATCAGAGTCCCCAGGGATACTCCGAAAACCGACCAATTTCCAATGTAACACAATTCACAAATACCCAGAGATCATTCCCACTATCTCTCCTCGCTGTTCAACATTCACAGTTCCATCTGCGCGATGACCTAACTAACCACCCGGAATTCGAAAAAATTTCCAATATAATACAAAATCCACCAAAAGTTTCCAAACTGAGATTGCAAAAACGATCGATCTCCTTTTTTTAATTTAAAAAATTTCAGAAACCTTGCCAACTTACTTAGCTACCTATCGTCTCTACCGTCTTCCATTTCATCAAGACAAATTTCCATCAACTTTCGTCACACACTGTACAAATTCACAAATCACAGGGAAACTTTTCCCTTTTCAATTTCGAACATTTTAATCATTTCACGTCTATCAGAAGGATTGGCAATTTACGATGTTACCCTTTCCGTTTCACCGTCTTCCATTTCACCGCGATACATTATTATCTGGAAGTCGAGGGACAACCGAGAAATACCCAGAGATCGTTCCCTCGCTGGAGAAACTTTCCTCAGAATCTGTTTCATCTGCACGATGACCCGGCTAACCACCCTCTGTCCAAGTAACAAATCAAAAGTTCGCGAGTGACGAGAGGATCTAGTGAACCGTTTCGCTTTCATACACTTGGCGGGACGACGGTGGAAGAACGGCCGCAAGAGGTTGGTTCGCGACTTATAAATCACGCGGACAATCGGGGTTAGTACAGACACCCTTGGAAACCTGTTCCACCGAGCGTCTCGTACCGCTATTGTTCCGCTCCATTTCGAACTCTCCTGACCCGCTGTATATAGAAAAGGGTCGCGCCTAATCGCACGTATCACGCATGTTAATTAACAGACCGAGCCCTTTTGTACGCCGCGAACAACCGCGCGAGATAACCGTAAATTGCTTTCAATTTAACACGCGACCAGGGACGATCATTTGTCGCAGAGGATCGCCGAGTGTGCGAGCTCGTCACCTTCGTCCAATGACGCGTTTTTTTTTCCCTTCTTTTTCTTTTTGTGTAAGCGGAGAGATCGTGTGCTACGCGTAATGCTATTAGAATGCGGCTGTTTTGGGAAAGGTAATTTTAACGACGTGGGAATGTAATTTTAGAAATTTTTTGTTATCGTTGAGTGACTTTTTAAGTTTATCACTGAGGAGATTTGCGATGTGGGATCGAAATAATTTTTGAGATATTTGGATTTCTAAGATTTTTGGGACGTGGATTACAAAATTTTTGGGATATGGATTTCCACAATTCTTGGGGCCTGAATTTCCCAAATTTTTGGGACGTGACCTTCCAAAATTTCTGAGATGTGGCTTTCCAAAATTTTTGGGACGTGGCTTTCCAAAATTTCTGGAACGTGGCTTTCCAAAATTTCTGGGACGTGGATTTCCACAATTCTTGGGACGTGGCTTTCCAAAATTTTTGGGACGTGGATTTCCAAAACTTTTGAAAAATTTATTCTTAAGATCTATGATTATTTTTTAGATGTATATTCTTGACGTTTAAGATTATTTTTAAGATATTTATTCCGAAGATTTTAAATTTATTTTAGGATATTTAATTAAAAATTTTAATTACCGCTTGTTAAACGAACTCTCGTCAGAGAATGGAACAGAATAAGATCTATAATTGATGTTTGAAGGAGTTTGCATTAAATACGACATAAAAGACCTAATTTGTGTTTGCTTTTCAGTGAACATCAGCGACTTTGTCCACTCCTCGTACACGCTCTACTCTCTAATTGTGCGAGCAAAACAAAACGAAAGCTCGCAATAGGATTAAATTAATGAGATAAATGAAGTACTCACCTATTTTTCTCCAGCTCGTTATGAGTCGTCCTGCAATGGAAAAGAACGTTCTTGTTAGACTTCAAAGCGGTAAAATCGTTTGCTTTAGCGGTGGTAAGAAAGGTAAGGGCGGGGGGGAAAAAACAACGGTTTCAAGTCCAGACGAAAATTAAAACCGAGCAAGAATAAAACGCCCCATTACGCGTAAACGTTCTCTGTTTAACCGGACGTAATGTGCAAACTTTTCAAGAATGAAATTTTATTTCACAAACCATCGAGAGTTTATTATATGATAAACTTGATTACGATGGACTTGATAATTCGAGGATAATTCAAGGAAGTAATATCATACTAAATATACTATCTGGAAGTATTCGACGAAAGAGCATTGATAATTGAAAATTTGAGAAATTTTGAAATATAATATTTGAAATTTTGAAATTAAAAGTTTTTTACATATACTAATTTAACATTTGAAATTTCTTAAATTTCAAAATTTAAAAGGACAACATTTGAAATTTTTTTAAATATAATATACCAATATTTGAAATTTTTTTAAATTAAAAATTGTTAATTTCCCCTTCGTAAATTCGAAAAAGGCTAAAGTCGATTGAAATTGCCACGAGATGAACGCGTGAGACTGAAGTTAAACTCAAATGGCAATTTCATGGTCAACGTTGATTCTCTTTTGGTTGACGAGCACTCGTGGAACAAGTTCAATGACCTCATCACATAGTCATTCGAGACACAAACATACGATGAAACGATCTTTGCAGTATATACATCTTGTATCAACGCCGCTCAAAACAGACGCTCAAGGTATCGACCTTGAGAGCATGCTGATAAGATACGTTTTCGACATCGTTTTGTTACCATTTTCCTCGAATCACTATGTGCGATAAATCATCGAGCACGCCTCCACTTAAAAACCTTAATGTACAACGATATCTCACGGAATATTTCAAATAACCTACACTTAACTGAGCGATAAATTCATCGAAACACCCAACGATCCCATAATTATTCCAAATTAATCTTTCTCTATGTCCATAAATTTCCCTAATGGCTATCAATGAAAAATCGAATACTTTATCTACGGTAACTCGAACGGAAAAGAAAATTCTAATTGAAGACAGAATTACCATTTCTGATAAGAAATCTCTGATTGGACGTACTAACACAAATCTGATTAAACCTATTCATATCTCGCGTGAAGTTAAGCATTTTTAAAATACAATATTTTGTCTAATTTATAACTTACTATTAACCCTTTGCAATCGAGTGAGAAGCGACATTAAGTAATCGTCACATGGTAAATAATTGATCAAATCAGAGAGCAGATCTACGGGATCTCTAGAAATTTGATTGCCATAGTGAAATAGAGAATACGTTCAATATTTAAATAAAATAGTACAGTTTGTTTTAACGTTAATTTTAAAATATTTCAAAGATCCGATTTGCAAACTTTCCAATTTGCAAAGGGTTAACACTTGAAATTTCTCCACTTTTTTCAAGCTCAATAACAAAAATTGTTTGAAAACCACATCTCCTTCCAATTAATTTTCGCTGTTAAAGAAAAATCAAACACCTTCATTTTCAAAAATAAAAAAAATTGAAAAAAACATATGAAGAACGAAGGAAGCTCGAGAGAACCGCGACTAAAAGCTACATACAGAATGATGTTCATAAGTATACCAACCTGCTGCCCTGGGATTTTTTCGTCTTTGGCCTTTTTGTGACCGTCCGCATATCATCGGGCATCGGCATCGTCGAAGCGTAGCCATGTTCAGCTTCTGCAATGACAAACCAATCGGTCGTTTGAGTCGTGGTCCCGATGCGGTTCGCATCGCGCGAATTCCAAAAGATGCCGCGCCGCCGGCTTGAAAAAAGCGCGCGCGCGGCGAACACGACTCGTTAAAGCGCGCGTACACACGGCCGTGCTGGAATAAAGTCACGTTCCGTTTTGCCGACATAACTTACTGCGGCATTAAAGCTTCGCCTGCACGCCCAACCCCTCTCTCGCTCTCTTTCTCTCTTCCTTCTTGTCTCTCCTCTCGCAATCTCTCTTTCTTTCCCTCGCTCTCTCACCTTCTCACTCTGTCACTTTTTCTCTCCCTTTCTCACTCTGTCTCTCCTCTGTTTCTCTCCCTTTCTCACTCTGTCTCTCCTCTGTTTCTCTCCCTTTCTCACTCTGCCTCTCCTCTCTCAATCTCTCCTCCTCTGTTTCTCTCCCTTTCTCTCGTCCTCTCACCTTCTCACTCTGTCTCTCCTCCTCTGTTTCCTTCTCTAGCTTTTTCTCTCCCTTTCTCACTCTGTCTCTCCTCTGTTTCTCTCCCTTTCTCACTCTGCCTCTCCTCTCTCAATCTCTCCTCCTCTGTTTCTCTCCCTTTCTCTCGTCCTCTCACCTTTTCACTCTGTCTCTCCTCCTCTGTTTCCTTCTCTAGCCTTTTCTCTCCCTTTCTCACAACTTTCTTCCTCTCGCTCTCTCACCTTCTCACTCTGTCTCTCCTCTCTCAATCTCTCCCTTTCTCACTCTGCCTCTCCTCTCTCAATCTCTCCTCCTCTGTTTCTCTCCCTTTCTCTCGTCCTCACACCTTCTCACTCTGTCTCTCCTCCTCTGTTTCCTTCTCTAGCCTTTTCTCTCCCTTTCTCACAACTTTCTTTCTCTCGCTCTCTTACCTTCTCACTCTGTCTCTCCTCTCTCAATCTCTCCCTTTCTCACTCGGTCCTTCTCTCTCACTCTCTGTCTCTCCTCTCAATCTCCACTTTCTCTCTCTCGATCTCGCGCCGAACGGAGAAAAAGGTACAGAGCGAGAGAGAATGAATCGACCTCGAGATGCGAGCGAGGGCTCGAAAAGCGCGGAATTTATGTTACGATTTCAGTTAACGCGCGCCGCGTGTTCCACGGAGAGGCCCCGGCCGCTACGAACGACACACACGCCGCTGACCTCGAATAAATTCGAAAATGTAACAATGCGCGAACGAGCTCGCGACCGTCGAACCGTGCCACCGCCAATTTACGAGCTACCGCGAGCCACGAATCGCTTAGCTGGAAAGAGAAGGAGGAGGTCCAAACAGGGTTCAATCGTGTTTCGGATGGAATGAAGAAGAGCCTGGCGAGATCATCGAGAGATACTTTTTGCGAGATATGAAGAACGAGGGATTCGGCGGTTCTTGGTGATTTTTCAAATGCTCCCGCAAGATTTGTATCGTTGCTCGGGAGAATCAGATTTTATGGATGCATATTTTATCGATGTTACGGATATACGAGGTTTCAAATAAGCCTGAGGATTCTGGAACGATTTTAATGATTTACTGGACTTGGAGTGTTCATGGTGTAGTATTGGGTCGGGTAATGTGAAATGTTGCGATTTTTGGTTGCTTGATGAATTTGCATGTAATTCGCTCGTTTAAATAAATGATAAAACACCTCGAATTTTCTTTTTTATCTGATATCTGAAGAGTACAAGTGCCGTTCATATGAAAGCTGAGTTTGAAAACAAACAAAAATGTACCCAAAAATGCACTCTATACGATTTCACGACCAAATTACTTTTTTCTTTAATTTCTTATTTATCTGTCGATCATCACGTCTGAAATGGGTACTAAACTGAGATCAATTTTTATTCGAGCACTCGAATGGAAAATATGCGTCCCGAAAGGGTTAAATCAGCTACTATGTCACCTAACACGAAATACCAGAATACTTCACGAAAGATTGAAAATAATTTTTTACCATTCCACCAAGAAGAAACTCAAAAATTTCGGTTTCAAGAATTTCCTACGCACACGAAAGGAGCAACTCGCGAGACCTCGTAAGAAAGCTACCCCATCCGAGGAACACAACGCAGCGCGATAGCATGAAATTCGAGAGATACCAGGAGAAATCCATCAGCACCGACAATTTTCCAGCAGTCCAGCCGAAGGAACGCCGGTCGTTCGCGTGGAATGCTAAAACTGTTTGCTTAGAAAAGTGAAATCCCGCGAGAAGAGACAGACCGTGCGAGAGCAAACTCGGCGCGGAGGTTGGCGCGGCACTTGGCATTCCCTTTATTCCCCCTTTAGAAATTCTTCCGTCGAGCGACAAAACAACGTTACAAAAATAGCCTTCGGTGTAATTTATCACGAAAATTGCTCTCGCAAACTCACACACACGCGCAATCTCTCAGACTGTCCTCCAGCATCGGGACGAGAAATTGATATTATGTAAGGTGGGACGAAGTGTACAAGGGGTGTGTGTAGCAAGCAGCAAAGGTAAAGGACGTGATGGGCAAAAACTGTGCTGCTCGTCGTTCCTCGGACGACGACTAGTCTCACCATAACGAGTGGTGTAAATTATAAATGCCTCCTTTTGCCGTGTCTTTCGTCCGATCCTCATCATCGTACAACAGCCTTAATGGCAGTCGGTGAAAAAGAACACACGCGTTCGCTCTCCGGCACTCGGCGGAGCGAACGAGCGAGCGAACCAACGACACACCATCGACCATCTGTCCTCGTGAAAGAAGAAAAGCGTCTCGCTCGCATGCCATGACCATAAGGCCACCTCATGCAAAAGAGAAATTCGCCTGGGTGAATAGAGCACACGGGCAAACTTACGCGCGCACGCGGATAGAGGAGGAGGAGGAGGAGGAGAGACCTTATGGAACTCGTTTGCGGATTCATAGAGAGAGAGAGAGAGAGTTGAGCAACCACTCTGGTTTCCAAAAATTCGAACAAAACTACGGCCCCCCAACGGTGTTTTGCGTGGGAACCTTTCGAACAATGGTTCTTCAGAAGAATGAGAGTTTTCTGTGTGCTTTTTAGTTTTTAGACGAGAGCAAACGAGCAGGCGAAACTTGTCGATTGCTTTACATGTACATACCCCGGTATATTGGGGTTTGATCCCTTTGATGATTTAGTTCGCTCATTATGGAAACTTTTGATACACCGAGTGTTTGTGAAGTGTTTAGGCAACTTGAAGAAGGGTGAATCTGCGTTGGTGAGAGAATAAGTCGAAATGGCTTTATGAATGCGGGAATATTGCACTATTTCGGTGATTATGGAGACTTTTTATATACAGGGTGGTCGTGAAGTGATTATACAACTTAATAAAAAGTGAATTTAGATATGTGAAAGGATTAATCGAAATGACTTTATGAATGCCTCCGGATATTGGATTATTTCACTCGTTGCGGACATTTCTGATGTACAGGGTGTTCGTGAAGTGACGGCACAAGCTGAAGAAAGATGAATCTACTTACATACGTGAAAGCATCAGTCGAAATGGCTGCGTACATGCGGGAGTATTGAATCTGATTACTTGGATGATTTATTTCGTTCATTATAGAGACTTCTGGTATACAAGGTGTTTATGAAGTGATTACACAGTTTGAGAAAGGGTGAATCTTCGTTCACATGAAGGAACAAGTCGAAATAGCATCATTCGTGCGGGAATATTGTGGAGATTTCTGATATACAGAGTGTCTCTCGAGTGAGATCGAGTCTAAATTTACAGTGAGACTTCTCATACGAATCTTCATTTCTGAATAAATCGACGTCGAAGATCACATCAGACAGTGAAGGATAAACGAAATAAAAGTAAGAACCATCACGATCTCTGGAATTATGGAGTCACGTCATGTTTCTTGTCTATCACGATGACGATACAAGTAGGTAAAATATTATCCTTGCATTGAATCTTCGACGTCCATTTAAAAAAATCTTACTCTACATTCCCAACCTATTTTTCCATGCAGATTCACTCTTTCTCGCATTATAACACAGACACGCTGACTTCCTCCATAAGACTTCCACAAACTCATCTCCTGTATTACAAAAACTTCTCGTTTACCCAAAAATCGAGGCCAACAAGGATCTCCTTTTTTCTCTACACCGCGAAACCTGTTACAACGTTAGAAATCGGCGTGTTTCACGCCTGTGACGATCTTTCACCCAGCGACGAGTCCGGAGCACGCGAAATTCCCTCGTCTCGCAACAATCGAAGCGAAACGAACGGAAGGAAAATTTGGAAGAACAAGCGAGAGAGAATTCTCTATCGCGGCGAAGTACGATACTCCGGTGGAACTAGGACCGAGACAAGAGAGAATCCCGGCCAGCGAACTATGAATTAACAAAACATCTCTCTGTCCCTTCGGAGCGGGGAAAATACGCGCGAGAGAGAAGAAGATGATCGTGTGTGCGCTCGTTAGCGGTCACGTGCATTTCACACGGACGCGTCTATCTCCCTTTTATTAAACCACGAAACACGTGTGAAGTTTTTCCCGTTGGCGGTCGAATCGGGAGAAGAAACGCGCCCTTCGTGCCCGGCACGAGGAAGAGAGAGAGAAGCGCCCCGTCGTCGATGAGCACAGCACAGCGGTTCGGAGAATTTCAAAATCCAGGCGAAAATCCTCGAATAACGAAATATCTTTCCGGAGATTCCCTCGCTACTTCTATGTTCATTGTTCAGGAATAACAAACACTTGCGCAAACACGGCTATGTTTGCCGTGCTCACAGCTTACCGGCTTGTTTCAACAACGTTGTTTTCAAGGAAGCACTTTTCTACACAACATTGTTATCTCGAAAATCAGATTACGCTTTTTTGTGATTCTGTTTGCCGTAGACTGTTCACCAGAAGGTGTGTTATTTTTGAAACGTTACATCGAATTATGCGGGAGGGATGAAAGAAATCAGCCGCTGAACGCGACAATTTTTAATCTCCAGTGACTTTGAAATGATATCAAGAATCATTGCAAAATTCTAATTTAATATTTTCTTTGAAAAATGAGACGAAAATGAGAATCCAATTTTTTTACATTTTCTCCAGTCATTCGTGGAAATATGAAATTTTCCAAACGATAATAAAAAAAATAATACAAGATGTGTTTTATATAGGTGACAGAAATGAGAATCTAATTTTTGAAAATTTTCTCGGGTCATTCGTGGAATCATGAAATTTTCGAAACGAAATGTAAGTCGATTTTTCGCACAGTCTGTTGATTCGTAGTATTTTTTTTTTTTTGGCACTTTGACTGTTCCCGATGGAACATCGAATCCCCAAAAGATTTTTCCCAGGATTCGTCACTTTTGAACCACTGTGGGTCGTTGAAATAAAAATTTACGCTCTCTTCAGCCATCTCTATCTTACTCCTTCGTCAACTCTCGTTCTCTTTTTACTCCTTTCTCTCGTCTCCCCTCCACTTTTCAACGTCCCTAACCCTCCTACTATTCCGCGTCCTTTATTCCTCTCTCTGTTTCTCTCCTACAATGCTTCTCCCTCTCCGACGACTGTTACTTCCTTTTTCTTCCTTTTTTTTACGGAAACGAAAAGAAGAGTCAGAAACGCGTCGGTGGAACCGTCAACGGAGCAACCGAACGGCGAACCCCGGTGCGCTCTCTCCTCTGGTCGTCGAGAGGAGAATCCCTCGGAGCGCGAACAATTTAATTCGTCGTTCCATTCGGAGCGCGTAACTCCGCCTCGCGAAATTCGTTAATGCCGAACGCGATATTAGTTTAACGCTCGCTGAACAGACCGGCGCGCTGCAATCACGAAAGCCGATTAACCGCCGTAACACGCGCCACCTCCGTGAATTATTCGGATTCGAGACGCGCTTTACGTCTCGCGATCGAGACTACGGAGAGAGAGAATGGACCGGTCCACGCAGCTTCCACGCCGCTATAGCCTGGGCGAAATCAACTGGCCGCTCAAGGCCACTGGCCCCACTCGCTCGCCCGCAGTAATATTCCGGTAAGTCTGTTACGGTTCGATTAGACAGAGTAACTTCTACGTTTGTTGTGTTCTTCTCTTTTTCGAGGAGGAAACGTTGCGAAAGTACTTTGATGGATTTTTGTTGGGAAATTTTTAAGTGTGTTTTATGCCTCAATATTGACAAAAAGTAGGTTCCTTTCTTTTTTGAAAAGGAAAAATTGTGGAACTACTTTGGTACATTTTTTCAAGCGTGTTTTATGCCTCAATATTGACAAAAACTAGGTTCTTTTCTTTTTCGAAAAGGGGAAATTGCAAAACTACTTCGACAGATGTCTATCACACAATTTCCAAGTGTATTTTACGCCTCAAAATTGACAAAAAATACGTACATCTAATTTCACTGCATTTACCACGCAAACTATATCCAGCCAGACGAAGAAACACTCCCAACTAAAATTGAAAGGGATCTTCAATCTTCGAAATTCTTAGTATCAACTCTAAACCAACATTACTAAAACGAAGAGCCCACGTATGGGGGGGGATAGGTAAGCGAGAGAAGTCGTTCGTAGCGTATTTCGCGGTCAGGGAAGCGGCCTTGAGCGGCTAATAAATTTCGGACAAAGCGTAATGATCGTCGCTCGGTCGGTCGCGTCGGTTCGGTGAACGTTTTTCAGGGAAACCGTGCCAAATAGACCGATTAAAATAACGTAACAGCCTTATCTCGCGTACCCTCGGGCAATAATAGTTAATGCTCGATTGACGATCCGCCGTGATTCCCCCTTGTTCTTCTCTCTCTCATACCCCTCCCCCCTCTCTCTCCGGACGAGAGCGCGGCCAATAAACCGAAAGCTCTTTCTGGGGCCTCTCGACTCGGTTGTGTGTGCCTCGTGAACGGACGCGCGCACACGAGAACGTCCCTCTCACGCTCGCGTGATGCGAGCTTAAACCACGAGAGATCGATGCACGGTAACTCAGAGGATGGGAGGGGAGGGGGTAGAGTATGGGGAGGAGGAGGAAGAGAAAGAGGAGAGAAACAAAGAAGCCGTTCTTTCGGGGTGTTCACTCGAGTACATGTGTGCACTCGTATATACAGTGCATTTCTACATATACGTGTGCATGTGAATGTGCCTCTACGTGACGTTCGCTCCATACCGCACACGGATCTTACAAGGAACAGGAAAGAATTACGACACTGTAAATCTCGGCCGACTATTCGAAAGCGAAACGTGGCGTCGCGGAAAAATGCAAGGCGACAACCGTTTATTGTGATCTGTGTATTTTGGTTATTTACGTCACGCGCGCGGTTTTTCGGCCACCGGTAGAGAGAGAAACATACACACACATAGAGACACAGCCACGCGCGTACACACGGAGAGAGATATCCCTCTCGTAACGTTAGCAGCAGTGGACTATTAGTATCGGTTACGCGGCTGCACGTTCGGTCACGTGACGGGGCACGAATTTCAAAAGAAACGCATAAAAGAAAGGGTGGGGGTGGGAGGGATTGTAGTGGGAGGAGAAACTGATAAAATATTTCAACGAAGCTTGTTTACGAAACAGCCCAATGAATCATCGCACGTTGGACAGGAATGGTCAACGAGATATTTATGCAAATGCGCCTAATAATTCCGTGGCGATAACGAGCTCTCAATTAAAACGCCATTAACGGGTGAATTCTTCCACGGCAAGCCGTCGTGTGTGTCTATATGTACATATATTATATACGAGAGGCAACGTGAACCACACAGACAGACTGGCAAATAAAAACGATCGAATCTATTTAAATAGATAGTATGTATGTAATGTGGGGCACGGCGAAATGCGCAGAGAAACGAAGAGGAAAGAGAGATAACGCGCGAATTCAGCACGCACACCGCGAGCGGTGGAACAGCATCGGCTGCGTCGCAGCGGTATTATAAGTGGAGTGATAAAATGAGATCATCGTTACCGCTTCTCCGAGCGTTCTGTGACGCACACACATGTGAACGACGGGGCTGACGCGACCTACGCGGTACACACACGTACTCGCAGCGCGCACGCTGCACCGCGAAAAAACACCACTCGCCCGCATATATATTTGTCGATGTGTTTACACCGCCCGCCCGTTCGCTGAAAAACGAACGTGCACCGCCGCGACACAGCTCTACAGTGTACGACGCTACAAACACAGCGTTGCGTCAGGGGAGTACACACGTTGGTGAAGGTCACGCGTTCCAAAACGCACGGTTACAGAGTAGAAAAAGAAAAAAAAAAGAAAAAATCTGGGCTCGTCATAGCTGGACGAGAGAGTCACAGTCCGGTTCGATACAGCCGGGGTTTTATCGTTCGGTGGTTATGGATTTAAAGGACATATCCGGAAGGTAGGAGAAAATGATGCAAAAGGAGGAAAATATGACTTTTTTTTTTATATATAACCAGGTCGATTCACAGGGGCAACGACGACGATGCCGAGGGAAGAAAAATATCACGAACGAAGGAGCAACGTAGCGAGTAAAAGCGTAATAACAAAGGTCGCGTTCCGAGATCCAACGACGGCACACGCGCGTTCGTTGCCATGTGCCAATGACATGGCATACACGCACGGATATACAACACGGGCGCAAATCACGGGCGAAACTTCACAGCGATTCGAGAAGTGGAAAAAACACACACAGGAGCGCGCGCACGACGCGTCTCTATGTGTTGTGTATATATGTGTGTATATATACC
>NW_017100556.1:560954-564809 GCF_001263275.1 Habropoda laboriosa
CCGGCACTCACACCGACGATCACCGCCGCGCGTGCGACACACAACGCGATAAACGTTCAGAGACGCACACCACGATCAGCAGCCCCGTATACACTGCGGCGATCTGTTGTGTTGTTGTTGTTGTTGTTGTTGGCCGGCGGTGATGTTGCCGCTTCTCGAACTTTTCTCTCCACCCGTCCTGTTCAACCGCCACTCCTTCTCCTTCTCCTCCTCCTCTTCCACCAGCGCGCCACCTCTTCCTCCTTTTCTCGTCCGTCCGCGCGCCTCGCTGGCTGCGTTTGCTTAGGTGCACGTAACACACACGCGCGCGCGAGACTAGCCCGATTTCAAACGCGCACTAGATTCGCGGACGGCAAATCGATGGCCAGACCTCTCCAACCGCGATACGCATCAAGAACCGTCTTTTTTTCTCCCTGTGTTTCTCTACCCGATATATACTCTGTCGGCTGGCTGTTTCGCGGTATCCGTTTACCTCTCGTAGCCTGTTTTCACTGTTCGACGACGTTCGGTCTATCTCGTTCGCGTCCGTGTCTCTATCTTACTTCGAGTTCCACTTGCCCTTCTGCTTACACGCCAGTTTACCTTTCCCCTGTTCTATACGTTTCTTTGTCCCTCTTTTGCTCGACGACGTTTCTCTTTACTTCGTAGCTAGTTACTCTCCTTTCCCTCTCGCTCTATCTATCTATCTTTCTCGATTTATTTCTCGCTCTTTTTCTGCCTGACTTCCCGTCGGTTCTCTTCTTTCTTCACCTTCGTTTCACAACATTCACTACGATCACAGCAAAACACGTGAGGAAAAGAAAATCAACGATAGGGCCGGTAGGAATATATACGAGGCAAGAGAATACGACGCACCGCTGCTCCACACTTCCTTACACGGAGTCGCGTGCGAGCGAACCGAGAGCGTGTTCGCGATACACGACAGAGGACAGAGACAGAACAAACAGCGCGCGCGAGCGAGCAAGCGAGCGCGAACGGTACAATTGGAAAGAGGCACACTATAGTACAGTCACTAGGCGAGTCGAAAGGGTCGAGATTACGCGTGTCGCCGGTAATTTATCATGGACGCGGGCGAGCGAACCGACGAACGAATGCGAAAGAACCTGACCTGGATCAGCGGCCGGTTCGACTTGTGTGCGCCCGACAAACTATTATTTTTGGTCAGGACACGAGTATCGGTGTATCGTGTACAGCGTACATGTGCATGCGACCACTTTACGTGCCGGCTACTTGTTTTGTGCAGCGACCTTGAACGCATAGATCTTACAGGGAGCCGTACACCGAGTCGCTTAGAGAATGGATTTAGATGTTACGATATTTCGAACGTTTACGCAAAGTATATCGTGTTTACCGAAATGTGAGATCGAAAGAATTACTCGAAAATGACGAATTTTTTTCTTTTCTTGCCACGATCGGACAAATGTGAAATTTGGAATTTTCAGAAAAAAAATGTTCGGCTTAAACGAACCGATCACCCTTTTTTCTCGATCCACACACGTAACTCGGTCAACTTCACGCGAGGTCAACGATTCCCATCAAACTCACGCAATATGCAGTTCGCGGTAGCAGACGGACGCACGCATGCACGCACACACGCGAAGCGATGTGGAGTGGTGTGCCAATAAAACCGCAATTTACTCGTCAGAGAAAATGTACGTTGTCACGCACAAAACACACGGCAAATCTTCTAGAAACTCGCATGGTACGCGCCCGATCACGGTAATGCTCGTACTGGTTTTCCGTTCACGATGAGCACACAGAAAGGCGCTCCCTTGATTCCGTTCCCGACTGGATTGCAAGCAACTTTTAGTACACATGCACATTACACCGCACAACACGCATATGCACACGCGCGTAACGCGAGTGAAAATACGTGTATACGTGATTGGTAACGAGTGTAGTTCCCATACGAGAGAGAAACAACGGCAACACGATGGTGCATGCACACGTTCACTCTGCGTTGAGAACGTTGCGCGAATACAGCGCGAGTAGAAGTAATACGCAGTACGCGGAGCAACCTTAAGGATCACGAGACCGTATACCGCGTATCTGACAATGCACTTACGCTCGTTTATGACAACGGTCTAACGTGGATGTGGTACCTCTTAGCTGTATACATGCACCAGTAAACGCGTGCGTACGTATGACGCCGAGGATCGAGTGTATTTCGACCCTATCGTCCACCTAGTGACATTTGGCACGCCGGATACGTTCGCTCACACACGAAAGTAGGCGCAGCTGAGCGACGACGTAAAGAAAGACGGTCACTGTGGATCGGCACTGCCTAACACTACTTCTTCACAGGTTTTCGCGGGTACCAGAGTGGGGGGCTAGTCAGGACAAAGAAAAGGAGGCTCGAACTGACCGACGACGACGAGCCCACGAGCCCCCGACGACGACGACGACGACTACGACAAGCCGACGAGCGAGCGACAGCCTGATACCTCCGCACTTCGCGAGCACTCTCACGCATTTATCGATGTCAAACGTCTCTGCACCGTAGAAGCACCAGGCGTCGTTTCTTACGGCGACACTGATTGGCCGAGCGGTGCGCGAGTGCACTGCCTCGCCCAATCAACGTATACAATACGGCGCTGCCGTACGAGCCGCCACCAGCACCGGTGGTGTCACGTGAATCTCATGCCCGAAAACAAAACAAACAGCTGGCTGTATTCCTTGCCTCGCTCTCCTGCACGCTATCGTGCGTGTGCTTTTGATGCACGATATTCCTGAAGTGGCTAGCCCCTTTTCATATACGATGTACGAAAATCGAGAAACTACATGCTTTAAGTAAAATATTATGTTACCGATCCTATCGAGAATCAGCTTAGAACGATACAATCAATTTTTAAATCGTTTAAAACATGTTTATACCCTCTTTTTTGGTATATACTAGTTTCTTCGGGAAGAAAAATAGCTTGTACGTTGTTATTCGCGTTAAATTGAATATATCAAATTTAAAATATCTCTCGATATTTTCTTATAACAAGAATTTTAAGGAAAGTGCATTTGAAAATTCATATAATCGCGCCATCTCCTGTATCCTACTTACCGTCACACATACTTTTTCAAATTGGTACTTCTGGATCTATCGATATTTACACGGCGTCTGGTATCGTGTTCAAATGTAACGGATCTTTATTGCGATTGAAGGAAAGTTCGATAATTTTTCTACGTTGTGATTGTGAATAACATGTGTCTGAAAAGGGAAAATTAGTGAAATCTACAGGTCTCTGCGATTTTCGTTAAAGGTTAGAAGGATTTCTTCGAAGATACTGTTTGCATATAAAGTTGGTAACCAATTGGTAAGTTACATGAAATTTATAATTTTTGCGTCGTTTGTATTTGATTTTAACAATCAAGTATAACAATCGAAGGAATGCATACACATATTCGCGTATGTATGCATTCTAATAATTTTTGTCGTTTAACGTATCATTATTTACGACTGCAATTACTACATGCATTTGTCATATCCGTGACAGAAAAATTTGCACTTGTATGATGTATTCTATATTACGAGGTAATTTCATGTAATTTATTTGAAATCGATATAATCGCATCATAATTATGATACGAATACAAATGAACATAACTAATGCAGTAATTATGAAGAAATTTTACCAAGTCTTGAAATAATAAGTATACTTATACGCATAGGGTTATAATTAGTTCAAACAATGGAAACGAACGAAAATGACAGGTTTTGTTGATTTGTGTTCTATTTTCAATGAATCGATGTTTATTCTAATAAATTATCGACCGAGTAAAACAACGTTATTAAAAATCCTAAAATTACAACAATTTTGTTGTAAATATAATTAATATTTACTGTTTTATTAAATCACCATAGTT
>NW_017100556.1:564829-575653 GCF_001263275.1 Habropoda laboriosa
TTACGCTGATAAAGTTTGTGTTTTTATTCATCTTCTAAAAAATATACAATTCTTTTCATTTTTTGTACTCTTTGTACACTAATTTCTCAAATATTTGATTGCAATATTGACATATAAAAAGTTTACAATTGTTGCATTACATTCGTGATACAGGGGTAATATCAAGTAATGAAAGTGCATTTTGAAGCACAATTTGTAATGCATATAACATATACAATCTTGCAATCATTGTTGGAATCAAATGATCATATGCTTCCTATAACAAAACAACAGTATATAATTAATAAATTATTAATCACATAATAGAGGTTACAATTATGTTAGGAATATTAAGCAAGAGTAAAACTCACAGTTAAAATTCTAATTCTGTGATAATAAATACTAAATTTTTGACATAGTCTTGATAGAAATATACATATAACTTGTGGATTTGTTTGAAAAATAGGATCCAATTTCAAGCAATCTTTTATCATTTCTTGATATCCAATAATGAAGTTATATACAAGTTCCCATTCTTCCTGCAATAAAGGTGTTGATTCATAACTTTTTTCTTTACTAATTGATTAACAGAATCTTTCAAAGACAATACCTCTTGTTTCAATAAAGAGAAATCTACATCATTAATGTGTACTAAGTTAGGATATTCTCCTCTTAACCTTTTGTCATTATATTTGTCAATAATTGCTGTTATTCTTGCTGCATTATATAATATAAAGGATGCACCTAAAAACTGATAATGATAGAAATTGTTTCTTTTGTGATTCTAGTATATCCATCTAAAATTGTAAGTTGCAAGAACCTTTTGTATTTGTGGGACTTTTGTCAGTTGCAAAATTGCATCCAATAAGAACAGGTCTACTTGGTTTTGCAGACAGCAGTTCAAATTTAACTGTTGCTTGTGCAATCTTTTCTAGGAAATAGTCTTCTGCTTTCATAGTGCATTCTTGTGCTTCGAAATACTTCTGTTCATTTAGCTCTTTTAATTCTTCAACTTTGTTTTTGATATATTCCTGCCATTTCAGATTTATCTCTTTACAATTTGTTTCTGTATTTTTCACAACACCACATACATACTTCTCATAATTCTTTTCCATATTTCCTTGTGACTTGGTGGTAAATATAAATTTACGATCAGAATGCTCTTCTGATACTTCACACCCATATTGATTTAAAACTTTTTCAGTGACACTTTGTATTAAGTGTAATCTTGCAGTTGTCAGTTCTGATTCTTTATCTTGAAGTGATTTCAAACTAAAAACCTTGTTATGTGATAAAATTTTTCCAAAGTCACATTTACAATTTACAGCTGCTTTGATTGAATTTTCTATTAGAGGTGTACGTTGTAAAAATAAACAGACTCTCTCTTTCTCCAGCAGAGATTTTTCTATTTTCATTGACCAATTATTAGTAAATGATATTAACAACTGTAATACCTATGAAAGTCAATATTTCACTTTTAGAATTAGGTTATGTTTGCTCCTTTGTATTGATATTTTTTATATCACATTTTACCTGATTTGCAATATCTGCACCGGTTTTGTTATCTGTATCATTGTTACGTACATGCAGAAAGTGTTGCAAAATTGTTGCACATGTTCCATTACATTTCTCTGTGCATTTCAAAGCCCTTGCCCATACTTTAAGGCTAGGTGAAAAATGTAAATCACCATTTGTTGCTAAATTGTCATTGTTCACTTTGACAATTGAAATATTCTTACAAACATTTCCACTTAAGTATGATGTTATCCTGTTTATAAGTGCCTCTATGCAAATAGGTGATATACTCTCCATTTGAAACTCTATATGATTCTTGCTACAATATGAAGCAGTTCAAAACTGGTTTCACTAGTGAAACTGAAGTATTCCCAGTTGACATCCATTGCAGTCATTGGAACAATTTCAAAAACCAGCACATTCTGTGACCAAAATGCAAAATCTTCCATAATGGTTAATGTAAAGCATTAAAAAGTCACAGATTTGTCATTTTATTATAATTAAATACAGGAGGTAAACATCAGTCATTAGGGAAATAAATAAAATCATCAAGACAGCGTTTTCCCATGATTTCTTTATTAGAGTCACAAGCCGAATTGTGCAAATAAGTGATTGTAAATATTAACATTAATATAATATCCGCTATACTTAGGATACACGTATATCTTACAAAGTCATCACAAAAAACAATTTTCTATATAAGCGTATCTAGACTGACGATCGATCGTTAAGTAAATTTACTCGGCCATAGTATCATAATTAAATCCTATAATTTACATCGTTCTCTTTGATATCGATTATCACACAGAGTGGTGGTACTTCACGTATGCTATCGCGGCCAGTTCCTTGCAGAACTCCTCCGTCACGATCACACTTTCGAGCAGGATATTCTCCTTTTCTCTAAAACAGAAGAAAAAAACAAAGAACCATAACAGACTCGATATTCCTGAATGAACGAACGATATCCATCTATCCCCGTCTACCTTACCCGTCGTGAGAACAGTCCTCGAGCAATCTTTCTCGCGTCTCCTTCAACATTTGCTTGTGATCCGGCGTCTTTGGTACCTCGTTCACCAGCTGCTTGACGACTTTTTGCAAGCAGGTGAACAAGTTCTTTGTGCCGGGTGCCAACGGTAATAGAGGATTCAGTAAAAATTCATGCAGGTACGGATGAGGTAAAAGCGCCAGCCTCGAGATCACCACAGTCAACTGCAGGTTGATCTCGTACTTTTGCTTCGGAATACCGGCCACCTTGTCGAAGAGCATCGTCATGAACGGGCCCATGTAGAACCTAACAGAACAGTGGTCAGCTTCTGGCCTGGAGTCGGAACTTGCTGAATCGTCCACGCTCACAGCTTCAAGCGGCCAGGCCATCAACGCGCAGTCGGTCAACACGGTTGAATATTGCCTTTCCAGGTCAGCCATGTATCGTTCATAATTGTTCACGTCCGTGTCTGTTTGTAGATAACGCGGAATCAGCGACAGGAAACTGAAACGTTTAATACCGAGGTAAAAACTGTGCAAAAACTTGTGTATTATGTTTTTCATGTAAACTCTATTCTATGAAAGTGAAACTAAATAGGTGTTGTAGAATGTTTTCAATATATATGTATGTACACGAATAAACTTAGTCAACACAGCTGTGTCTTATTCAAACGACTGATTTACGGTCTTCTATTGACTAAGTGTTTTTGTGTCGTTTCTTTCAACAACCATGAATCGTTCCACCGCTTTCTTTTCACGCTCCGTATTTTCAAGCGATACAAGCTGCTTTTTCAGAATGTTTTTCAGCGTGAAACGTTTCATAGGTGAGATGAAGTATGGCTTTTTTTGTTTGTCTTTGGTAGAGTGCTTACCAATTTACAATTCTATGAATATTACTAGGCGCTAGCGTTCGACTGTGACTTTGCTCGTAGGACAAGTCTAGCGCACCCTTCTTTTCTCTCTCTCTCTCGTCTTCCTCGTCGCTCCACGATGTAATCGCGCTATCGGCCGCGGTGTTATCGTAATAACCGCGCGTTGATAAATATACCAATACGAGACAGTGCAATATGTGCTCGTTCCTTTTCTCTACCATTTCTTCGAACAGTTTCAACGTTTCCAAGGTTAGATCGTCGCTGTCCGTTAAACAATTGTCTATCAGCCTGTGTAATACAGGTGACGTCCACACGTCCGGTATCTCTGGGCCTCTGTCTTGTCCCACGAGCCAGTAACTTATTTCTGAAACGAATTTCACTGTTATGCAAAATAATTCCGAAAGGAGTTCGACAGATTTCCGGAAAAAATCACTTTAAGTAAGAGTAAAATGTCGTATAAAAATAGTGCATAAATACTTCATTGAAAAGTTGTAAGAAAAATATGAAATATGGAGGACTTAGTTCGATAATAATGTCGAGGAGGACCTTACAACTCTAAATTTTTACTCATGGAGGTTTACAAGAAAAAAAAAAAGTTGGAATACGGAAGCGCGTCCTCGAAATTAGATAAAATTTTGTCCCCAATAAATTCAATATTAAATTCATAAAAGCGAGCGAAACTTAGGTGTTTACTTCGCGTTTAATTTTTTTCGTTAGATTATCAACTTGTTCGATAAATTTATAGACTCTCTTTTATCCGACACTTGAGTCTTATTTTTACCCGCAGAGCTGATGAATATTCAAAAATTCGTTAGCTCAGATTTGTCACCGCTCGAGAACAGTCGTGTACACACCTACACACAGGGACGTGGACGTGAGTTCCTTCAGGCATTTCGTAATTAATGCTGTGATCAGAACAACGTGATGCTCAGCCAATGCTGGCGTCACTATTTTCTCCAGGAAATTTATTCTGATACTCTTGGCCAGTCCGTCGGCCACCGCCGGATGTGCTTCTCTAATCAGCTGATTGCAGTAATCGAACCACATGAAAAACGCAGCGACCTGCCTGCAACCGGAGAACTTCTTCTCTTTCGTCCACGCCGGCGAATCCAGGCCCCATGTGACGTCCACGCCGTCGATTTCTGTCGGATCGACGTGCGCTGGAATGGCGTTGAAAAGATTCTCTAATCTATTCGGTATCAGGATCATCAACTCGCTGTTCGCTATCATTTGGGCGAACGACGGATCCTCCAGGGACGCGAGAACCATGATACCCTCGCAGGCTTTTATCCTCACTGTATTGTCCTGGAAAGGGTGAAAAAAAAATAAACAAACAGATTTAACCGTTTAACTATTCTCTCTGTCGAAAAGAAATTCGGCTTTTTATTTCATTGGTTATTTCATTTTCTCGTGATTGAAACTTGACAATGAGAGAAATTAGCATTATTCTAAGTGATTTTCAAGTTCCTAAGACTTTCTACAGTCGCATGTTCGACTCTTGAAATTTTGAATAAATAAACTCGGTGGAATCTTTTATTTTTTTTTATTTTTCTGAGATATCTCTCGAATGAAAGCGAAGAAAAAATCATTGAGATTCAAAATCTTAGGTTTCACAATTCTCGTTTGAATTTCTAACATCGAGTCAAATTTAGAATTCAGATTTAAAATCCTCTCCTTGCCCGCCAATTTCAAATCAAAATCACCTACCATCTACAACCCATAATCACACTAATATCGAAGCCCCTCGCTTACCGCGGTATTTATGTAACTCAACAAGGCATCTAACAGAAGGCATTTCGATTTCTGCGGTGTCTTCGGTCTCGTCGAACTCTCATCCCTATCTACTCTACCCGACTCCTCGTAACCACCTTCATACTCCACGTCCAACCTCAGATCCTGCAGATTCTGCAGATGCGTGTCTATCTCGTTCATCATAGCCGCATCGTCAGCCTTCTGCGAGGCGTCGTCCTCCTGAGAATCAGAAGGTTGTTCCGTAACGCGCGAACTCTCGTCGCAAATCGGTTTCTGAGTCGCTGGACTCGAGGACTGCGAGACGTTCTCCACTTCCCTCAGAGACACCGATCCGTTCGATTGACTAGATGATCCACGCGTAGTGTCAGCCTTACTAGACGGTCTATTCGACCCGACAGACCGTCTTCTATCGTTATCAGAGTTAAATAAATTAGGATTTATAAGCGTGACCGCCTGAGTGTCCAGAGGTTCGAACAAAGGATTAACGTTGTTCTTCCTTCTGGCCGGTATATAGGTAACCTTCTCCACTTCCTGCCTCTCAGAGTTCTTCCCAGCAGACGTGTTCTGCCTCTGTACAACAGGAGCGTCGTTTATGATGTTGGTCACGTGGGGGTACTTGCAGACCAGGAAGCAAAGCGTGAGGAGAAACTGGACCTCCTCAGCCTCCATGGGCGACGGTGGGTTTCCATTGCAAAGAGCGATCAGTCGTTGCACCGGTCCGTAGATGGACGTGTGGTGCAACAGGGGATACTTCGATCTTCCCAGTAGTTTCCTCAAAAAGGACAGACAAACTGTCCTCATTCCGGGTGGAGTTTCAGCGCTGGCCAGTGTAGCCAGTAGGTCCAGCAATTTGTGCTGCAACAGGTACTCCAAACACGGTCCTGGTTCGTTTTCATCTTTCTCCTCTTCGAGCAGGATCTCCAGTAATCTGTCCAAGTGTCTCGGTATGCCTGTGGTTTGTATGGGTACTTTGCAGTCGGTCAAATGGTTCACATAGAAGTTCATAAGCTGTTTCCAGTGATAGGTGAAGTCTTGCAACGGCGTGGCAGGCGGTGCTATCTGCAACGGAACGATTTAAATCGATCAGTAACGTTCGAAACGTCGAGGGGAATCGAAATGGCGCGCAGAGATCGTATTACGTCTTTCGAGTCGTCGCGGAGAAAAATCAAGTAATACGCGAAACACGGTAGATTATTAAATGCACACATGTTAATAAGCCGCGATTACAAGTTGTCCTCAGTTGCACCTTCGAATAATTACATAACCGGCTAAATATAACGACGTACATGTTCAGCCGATTACACGACATCGATGTGTGTACGGTTCGAGTGGAAACGAACGCGTGTTGCGTGAAAAAAAAAACTGTTTGTTTGGCTGTCGCGCGTGGGCGGCAACCGTGGCTCGTTTAAATCAGGCGAATACGAGAAAAAAACACGGCGTGACGGGAGAAAAAAATGTTCACCGCCGTTGAAAACGGTTGGCTTGTTAAAACGAAGGATATACAGATCGATAGATAGAGAACGTAAATAAATACAATGGCACGTGTGACGGTGTGCGGTGTTTGAACGTGGAATAACCGTCGTACGCGATGCGGGGGATATATGTTACACACCGTGCAGCGCTACGATCGATGGACACCACACTGCCTCGAATGTTCCTCGCCTTGTTTTTTCCCGCTTCTCTTTAAGACACGAGGCGTAACGTAAACGGATATAAGCGTGTCTCTGCGATGAATTGAACAGAGAACACGTTTGCACCAGTGGTGCGAGCGAGAGGAAGAAAACCATCGACGATAACGACGTAGAATAGCAGGGTTATCACTCACCACATCAATGGCATTCTTCAACGCGATTTGAATGCCACTAATCATCTTAACGCACAGTCCGATCTTCATCCACGATTATTTCTCGCTATGCACGCGCCTTTCCACCGTTCCTCGCGCGATTCTCGCCTGCTTCTGCATAATTTCTCATTGTATCGCTCGCGTATCACCGTGCAATCGGTCACCGAAACTTTGCGACTTTGACGTCTTTTGTTTCGTGCCATCCACCGACAGGTGGAGGCGTTGTCGTAGATTATGGCGTTATGACGTAAACGCGACAGTTGAAAGGAGAATATGAATCGTGTTTTTCATGGTCCATCGAACGAATTTCGAGAGGATTGTCCGAACAGGCTTGTTTGGAAGAGTGTACGAATTAAAACGAGAGAGATTTTTAGGTGTAGGAGGTTGGAATTGGGGAAAATCAGTGGAAATGAACGTTATTCGTTGCCCTCTAGTGGTGCGCGCGCAAAGTGTCGACGCAATAAGTGCACTTTGGTTAGAATTGTCTGACGTCGAGGAGATAAATAAAGTGAAGTTATGGATTTAAATTGATCCGGTCGTTTAATTGCCTCTAATTTGTTTATTCGAGTTGAAATAACGAGGTAAAACTGTTTTTAGCTATACGAAAGATACGAAAGTGTATTCATGACTTCTATTTATACGAAATCGAACTGACGGTTGTAAATATTTAAACGCGCGATATATTGGTTAGAATTCCATTATCTTCGGTATTTTTCCTATTGCAAAATCCAGTTCTTCTTGGATAATTGAGGTCGATGGATGCGATTATAGATAAGATTGCGAGATATTTACTTCAGTATATCACTGAAACGTTCAACTATTAAGAATATTTATTTATATTACTTCAAACGTCTACCAGTACGATTATTCTACAATAACACTATTCAACGACAAAACGATCGAGAACTTTATTCAACCGTAAGACAATTCAAAGAGACCTAAAAAAAACTTCTTCCACAGTTTTTACACGCGAATTTCCATAATAATATCTTTGTCCTTGATTCGCCTTGTTTTTTTTTTTTTTTTTTTTTTTTTTTTTTTTTTTTTTAATACCCTATCGTTTTAACAACTAGCTTATCTTTATTGCACGCTTCCGCATACAATTACAGCTCTTCCTCGTCTCTCGAATACCTCGAAACACCAGAAAACGAAAAAAAGAACTGCGTCATATCAAAAATACCATCTCGTAATATTATCAAGCGAACCCCACCGTGGTACGGTATACGCGTTGGCACGTCGATCGTGGAAAAACAGGATTTACGATGACTTTTATTTTGCACCTTTTAACGTGTACACATCTCGACAACATCGACCAGTTTCGTGATTGTGGAAAATAAAAAGTCGTGACGCTCTGAAAATATTCTATCGTTGACGATCTACAATACGAAACAATTTTCAAATAATATCCCATCTTCTCCCGTAACGTCTTAAATTCGATCAGCAGCCAGATCGCAACCTAGGATACAAGTAATTCGATACTCAAGAAAAAAAAGACAAAAAATAGGAATCTGAGTGTGTGTCCGTACTTTTACCACGTATTTTTCTTTCTCTTTTTTCTCAATTCGTTTTATTCTCGTTAATACTCCTCTCTCTCTCTTCAGTAAAATACACGCCACGACGCGCGCGCGCTCAGCGCGGTGTGTCGACGTTTCGTGCGCTAAAATCGATCCTCGCGCACGTGCATCCTCGTGATCTAGCGCAAAGTTTGTCGCGGACTCGCGGGGCTCTCTCTACTCACCGCCTTCAGTCTCAACAGTCGTCGCAGCATCGATGACGGTTTTTCGCGCCTACCGAACAAAATTACAGATCGTGGCCTAGGCACGTGGGCAAACATCGACCTTCTCCGTTCCACCGTCGACAGGTGTGCGCGATTTTTATCGGTCCGCGCCGCGAGGTCTTATCGTAGTGACGACGAAAATGAAGTACATACATAGTTAATGGTTTTGCGTCGATACCGACTCGACCACGTCTCCTCCTCGCTTCAAACGAGCACATTCGACCAATAGTTCTTCCGTGTTTCGTAACTTCGGGAACGCGAGATGAATGAGAATATCGAGAGGTAGAAACGTCACGTACCAGTCGAGGAGGAAACGTTTCAATACACACAGATATAGATGGAGAAACGAATAGTTTTTTCTGTGAATAGTTGGAGAATAGTTTTTTTCTTTTGCAGACGTTTCGAGTTACGGGATCAGTTTGTTTCGGGTACACTCTTGTTCATAAGTCATCGGTGAGGATCAATTTGTGTTAGAGTTAGGAAACGAAAGAGGTAGCTTGATAAATATTTTCTTTTCTGTTAGCGAGCGACTTATGAACAGGATTGGGTAGGTTTTTTAAGGATATTTTTGAAGTGGAATTTTGAGCGAATTTTCAAGAATTATTACATTCACTTTTGAGTAATGTTAACATTTTTTTTCTTTCGATCTAAATGATTTTAATGGGTCAACGGTGAATTTTCAAGAGTTGATTAACTTTTGAGCAATAGTAATAGAATTTTTCGATATATATTTTGCACTAGTTTTTCGGCTCACGAGTTTCCAATTATATTGAAGAATTTTTGGTATTTTCGTCGGGACTATTCAACGCACTATCGTTCTCCATCGATCTCTGTACCTCGAAGAACGATTTAACCCTCGCTCAGCCAATGCCGGGTCATTTTTGACCCATGTCTTAACGTCTCTGCTCGTTCGCTGGGCTCGATCTTATCGCTGTGACATAAGCAGATGACCGCGTGGAGAGTTCTAACGTCTTTAGCCAGACAGTATTGTATACAACAGCGAGAAGAATAACTATGCGTAAAAATACAGCTCGAAATGTATAACGTGCCTGAGATATATCGTGTACAATTTAATGTACACAATGTACATAAATAAAAGTAAATAATATATTTATATTTTTCGTTCTAAGATTTTTTCTTATAGGATGATATTTATTACCTAGAGATTAGTTCCGAAATACATTTAGTAAAAATTCCAGTATGGGTCAAAAGAGACCCGGCGTTGGCGTGTCGCGTCACTGTTTTCCGGTTGGCTGTTCGAGGGTTAACCGTCGACGCGAGGGAACAACAATGAAACAGTTGTCGCGACTCGAATTTCGTTAACGTAATCAGTCACACTCATTCATGTACACACTAACATGCACTGTTTTTGTTTTTTCTTTCTTTGTTTTCTTCCCTATTATCTTCCTTAGTGTGCAGGTTGTGTATAGCTTAGCTACAAACATTGGAACGGTCTTCGAGCGATCGTTTCTCGAGACAATGCTAGAAAATCGTTAATTGCAATTTGAACAAGAGGAACGTCGAAAGAAAAAAAAAGAAATACACAAAAAGTCGAACATGTTGAGCGCGACCGTGGCCTATAAATCTAAAAATACTTCAAACCGCCTAAATCCCTTAAAACGCTACTATTTCGGTCTAATGAACTGTTGCAAAACACACTTTCGCTAATATCTGCCCGTAATTTTCCTCCACTTTCTCTCATTTCTCTCGTTAATCCCATTTACACGCACCTTCATTCTCGCTTCTTTCACGCGTTCTCTCTCTCTCTCGCTCGTCACTCTGTGCAACTGCCGTTCAAATCACGCTCTCTAAACGTTAACAATAAGATTACTCGTAGGATTAACAACGACGATACAAATAATTTATAAATCGCTCTATGTGAACCAAACGATCCGTTCCTTCCCTTTTCATCGTTTTCTTCCTCTTCCCTGAAGACGTCGAAGAGCAGCCATGAAAAAAGATAGAAGAAGCTGGTTCACAGTAAATCCACGAACCAGTCGCAGATTTATGATTCTTCTCGTCGGAAGGAACATCGAGATCCGATCGTATTTACTATGAATAATTCGCGATGTTGATAGTTAGCCGTAAACTCTCACCTAGCC